>NC_137506.1:2485000-2520000 GCF_041902795.1 Electrophorus electricus | reverse complement strand
AAAAATATTTAATTAAATGCACAAAATACTGAAAACTATTGAATCAACACTCAAAAAATGTTTAAACTCTATCACAAACTTAATTGCTATCTGTTACTCCTTTAGTAATCAAGCCTCTAACAGTACTGTCAAGTGGATTCAACAAGGGTTAGGGTTGCCAGAGTGGGCATTTATCCTGCCAAGTGGCCATTTCCACGACTTTCCAATGGGCAGCAAAATCAGAGACACGGGGGTGGGGGGGATTCTGAAGGTGCAAGAAAAGCGAGAGCAAGTGCAAAAGGGAGGCATGTGATAAAAAGATGAAAGGAAAGAGGTTTAGTCTTAATGATTAATTAAGGGATTATGCTTAATGATTAATTAAGGGATTAGTCTTAATGATTAACTAAGGGATTATGCTTAATGATTAATTAAGGGATTAGTCGTAAGGATTAATTAAGGGATTAGATTTAATGATTAATTAAGGAATTATGCTTAATGATTAATTAAGGGATTAGTCTTAATGATTAAGTAAGGGATTATGCTTAATGATTAATTAAGGGATTAGTCATAATGATTAATTAAGGGATTAGATTTAATGATTAATTAAGGGATTAGTCTTAATGATTAATTAAGGGATTACGTTTAATGATTAATTAAGGGATTAGTCTTAATGATTAATTAAGGTATTAGTCTTAATGATTAATTAAGGGATTATGCTTAATGATTGTCTGTATTTTGTGCTTTTAATATCCTATTTTTGGTCTCTTTAATCCAAACACTAAAGATACGATGGCTAAACAAATTCAGAGATGTAATTACTATTCCGCTGCAACAATTCCCCGTCTGAAGCAGCACCTCTTGTTTCACTGTCCTATTTTGGACAAAGACATTTATGACACAGTGCTGTCCCACAGGAACAGGAACTGTCCCTCAGGAAGTGGAACTGTCCCTCAGTGCTATCCCACAGGAAGTGGAACTGTCCTACAGTGCTGTCCCAGAGATGGAAATGATGGCGATGAACGTTCAAACTGAGCAGCTCTGTGACTGGAATCTTCCAGAATGCTTGCTAAACGCTACTATAAGCCTTCCCAACCAAACTCTCAGATTGGTTGTTATGAGTTTGAAGTGACACGGACCAATTTCACCAAGTGAAATTCCTTAAATGGGGAAACGCACTTGGCCAACAAGCAAATTCTGCTTCTGAAATATAAGGCAGATGAAATGTTAGCAGTTACCAGCATTCCAGCATGTTTTGTGGTCATCCTTTGACTGTCCTCTGAGAAGGACATTCTCGCAACTAATTCAACATGGCTTGTTTTATTGGACCCACAAAATGTCCTGTCCTGAAAAGGAAGTTCAGCTGATATCAGCACTGAGCATGTACTTCACTTGAAGTGGCCAGCACTCCACTTAAAGTAAACTGTCACTGCTGTTTTGACTGTTAAAATAATTAGCCTCTATGGAACTGAACAGAGAAAATCCAGTCCAGATAAAGTATATAAAAATCCATTCTTTTACCCAATGGAGGCTTCAACAGAACAAAATGTTCAACAAAATGCCAGAAATGCTATGGCATAGCCCTCGCCAAAGTCACGTCTGCTTATGCTATTCACACCTGCTTCTGTTTTATTTTGACACAATGCATGAAACTTTGTGCTGTGTCCCTGTGGGGATGGGTACATTTATAACAATAACAGCTGTTTTAGGAATTAGAGGAGGCAGTAATAAGTCATTCCATGGTATTCGACCTGTGAGAAAGGTATGGGCATATTAATTCATAAGGAGAGTTTCAATACGGGGTAGGGTTATTGTTACATGAGAGTTTCAATACGGGGTAGGGTTATTGTAACATAAGGAGAGTTTCAATACGGGGTAGGGTTATTGTTACATAAGGAGAGTTTCAATATGGGGTAGGGTTATTATTACATAAGGAGAGTTTCAATACGGGGTAGGGTTATTGTTACATAAAGAGAGTTTTTCCTCTGGGGCAACTGCCAGGGTCTTGCTGTTGAAGAACATGACTAAAACCAGTGATGGGGTGACTGATAGGGTTAGGGTTATGGGTTGTGGGGTAACTGTCATAGGGTCACTGATAGGGTTAGGGTTATAGGGTGGCTGTCATGGGGTGACTGATAGTTTACCATTACCATCACTGTAAAATACACTGCCTGGCCGAAAAAAAGGTCACCACCTGGATTTAACTAAGCAAATAGGTAAGACCCTCCCATTGGATAATTACTACATGGGTGATTGTTTCAGCCGTCAACAAGTTATTGAACCCTAACTGATGCGGTGAGTAGCTTCTCATTTGTTAAACAGCCATGTTGAAAGACACAACTTGTGGTCATGGAAAAGATGTTAATCTGTTTCAGAAGGGTCAAATTATTGGCATGCATCAAGCAGAGAAAACATCTAAGAAGATGCTGAAACTACTAAAATCAGGTTAAGAACTGCCCAACATATTATTAAAAAGTGGAAGGACAGTGGGGAAACGATCGTGATCGGCGATCACTTAAACGTGTGGTGAAATCAAATCGTAGAAAAACAACAGTAGAACTCATGGATATGTTTAATAGTGAAAGTGAGAGCACTTCCACATGCACAATGTGAAGGGAACTCAAGGGATTGGGACTAAACAGCTGTGTAGCCTTAAGAAAACCACTTGTCAGTGAGCCTAACCGGCAAAAACAGTTTCAGTTTGCTGGGGAGCATAAAGATTAGACTCTGGAGCAATGGAAGAAGGTCCTGTGGTCTGATGAGTCCAGATTTACCCTGTGTGATGGGCACATCAGGGTAAGAAGAGAGGCGGCTGAAGCGATGCACCCATCATGCCTAGTGCCTACCGTACAAGCCTGTAGGGGCAGTGCTATGATCTGAGGTTGCTGTAGTTGGTCAGGTCTAGGTTCAGCAACGTTATGTGCCCAAAGAATGAGGTCAGCGGACTACCTGAATATATTGAACGACCAGGTTATTCCATCAATGGATTTTTTCTTCCCTGATGGCACGGGCATATTCCAAGATGACAATGCCAGGATTCATCGGGCTCAAATTGTGAAAGAGTGGTTCAGGGAGCATGAGACATCATTTTCACACATGGATTGGCCACCACAGAGCCCAGACCTGAACCCCATTGAGAATCTTTGGGATGTGCTGGAGAAGACTTTGCGCAGTGGTCCAAATCTCCACATCATCAATGCAAGATCTTGGGGAAAAATTAATGCAACTCTGAACAGAAATAAATGTTGTGATATTGCAGAAGCTTGTGGAAACAATGCCACAGCAAATGCATGCTGTAATCAATGCTAAAGGTGGTCCAACAAAAATATTAGTGTGTGTGACCTTTTTTTTGGCCAGGCAGTGTACTATACATTGAACATTCACTTACCTTGTCCTTTAATGGCACACAACTACTTCTGCCTTCTGCAAACCGTAAACAAATGCCTGGCAATATACGGTACAGCTGTTCCACCTAACGCACGTGACCCGGCGAACACGACTGTTCCACCTAACGCACGTGACCCGGCGAACACGACTGTTCCACCTAACGCACGTGACCCGGCGAACACGACTGTTCCACCTAACGCACGTGACCCGGCGAACACGACTGTTCCACCTAACGCACGTGACCCGGCGAACACGACTGTTCCACCTAACGCACGTGACCCGGCGAACACGACTGTTCCACCTAACGCACGTGACCCGGCGAACACGACTGTTCCACCTAACGCACGTGACCCGGCGAACACGACTGTTCCACCTAACGCACGTGACCCGGCGAACACGACTGTTCCACCTAACGCACGTGACCCGGCGAACACGACTGTTCCACCTAACGCACGTGACCCGGCGAACACGACTGTTCCACCTAACGCACGTGACCCGGCGAACACGACTGTTCCACCTAACGCACGTGACCCGGCGAACACGACTGTTCCACCTAACGCACGTGACCCGGCGAACACGACTGTTCCACCTAACGCACGTGACCCGGCGAACACGACTGTTCCACCTAACGCACGAGACCCGGCGAACACGACTGTTCCACCTAACGCACGTGACCCGGCGAACACGACTGTTCCACCTAACGCACGTGACCCGGCGAACACGACTGTTCCACCTAACGCACTTGACCCGACGAACACGACTGTTCCACCTAACGCACTTGACCCGACGAACACGACTGTTCCACCTAACGCACTTGACCCGACGAACACGACTGTTCCACCTAACGCACTTGACCCGACGAACACGACTGTTCCACCTAACGCACTTGACCCGACGAACACGACTGTTCCACCTAACGCACTTGACCCGACGAACACGACTGTTCCACCTAACGCACTTGACCCGACGAACACGACTGTTCCACCTAACGCACTTGACCCGACGAACACGACTGTTCCACCTAACGCACTTGACCCGACGAACACGACTGTTCCACCTAACGCACTTGACCCGACGAACACGACTGTTCCACCTAACGCACTTAACCCGACGAACACGACTGTTCCACCTAACGCACTTAACCCGACGAACACGACTGTTCCACCTAACACACTTAACCTGACGAACACGACTGTTCCACCTAACGCACTTAACCTGGTGAACACAACTGTTCCACCTAACGCATGTGACCCAGCGAACGTGACTGTTCCACCTAACACATGTGACCTGGTTAACATGGATATGATGACTTTCATATCCACAGTAGTGAAAATTTTAAAATGGCTGGACAACTGCAGGATAGAATAAACACAGGCACGTCCCATGTCACTGCATCAAAATGTCTAGGGTGGAGTTTCACCAACAGCAGATCCAAAACATTCTGTGCCTTGATCTTAGATTGACTGTAAACTGGTTTACAGATGTTATCTAGCATTAACTCAGATTAGGTTGACTGTAAACTGGTTTACAGAAGTAGTCTGGCACTAATTCATATTAGGTTGAATATACGATGGTTTGCAGATGTAATCTGGCATTACATTTACAGCAGTTATGACACTTTTATCCAAAGCGACTTACAATTCTGAGTGAACACAACTTGAGCAACTGAGGGCTAAGGGCCTTGCTCAGGGGCCCAACAGTGGCAACTGGCAAGCTTCTGATTACAAGTCAAGCACCTTAACCTACCTGTAAAGCTACCACTGCATTAACTCACACAGAGAACAACTTTCTACGCCCTTAAATCTTTGGAATATGCACCGAGGACATAATTCTTTGTTTCTCATTTGATCTCTAAGAAGGGTTTTTCAGATTGTGTGGTTTCACATTGGCTGGACTTGATTTGGTGGCAGCAAATAGCCTCAACACTCTACTGGGTTTTCCTCCTCTGCAGTAAGGCTAACTGTACGGCATTTGCGATTTGATGAACTAGGTACCTAATAAATGGAACAAAGTCGGTTACTGCAAATGGTGAACAGATCTACAAAAGGACAATGGTTTTCCAAACTCTTAAAACATTCTTGTCCATCATATACTTGGGTTATTTTTTTGATAGACAAGAGTAACATTTTATGTAGTGTTACAGTTGACAAGAAAAAACAAACCTGGGTTTTCTGAGGGTCATTCATCAGTACATTAAAACAATCTTGTTTACATTTCAGTGTGTGTGTGTGTGTGTGTGTGTGTGTGTGATGAGCTCAATGGTCAATGGCTTCATGAGACTTTAAGAGACTTCTGACACACTGTTTTAATAAAAACACATTGTATAGCATTTATTAAACATGGACACTAACTCCAGTAACATGCACACCAGTTTGTCCTTTAAATGTTGAGTGTTAACATTATTGCAAACACTGTTTCCCTGCGGTTTTGTGTATTATATTTTTTTTTATTATCTTAGGATAAAAAAAAACATTGACAATTACATGGGATGCCATTTTTTTTCTGCATAATTTAACGTTATACACAGTGGGGGGGGGGGGGGTTTGGAACGGTGACACACTGTAGCCGCTTTACGACAGCCTGAAGGAACTACGTATCCCAGCATACAGCGCGCAGGAAGGGGTCAAAAGGTCATAGGCGCCTGCGGACAGCACGAGAAGCATTCACAGAGAGGAGGGGAGGAACGCGGGAGCGAGAGAGAGAGAGAGAGAGAGAGAGAGAGAGAGAGAGAGAGAGAGTGATTGCAGCACTGGCCTGGGTGAAGATGGGGAGAAGGAGAGATGGTTTGTGGTCCCCTCTCTCCTCCCCTCGCCTGATTGCCTAGTTTTTTGTCATCTTTGACACAAAAAAGGGATTTTATATATACACACAGAGTAGCTACAGGACCCTCCCACCCACCTCAGGCAATGATGTCAATATCCACACTAGGAAATTATTCATAATCATAATCATAATAGGAGTAATAAGAAATGTAATAATAATAATAAATTGGTCAGAATATTTATTTTTCTACGATGGGTGGTGCTTTCCTAGGACTGTGGTGTGTGGAGGTGGGAGAGTCCTTTTCTCTTCAGTACATTTTCAAGTTTACTCCTTTTTTTTTCCTCTGGTGTGGGTTGGTTTTGCTTGTGTTTGTCCAGGTGTACAAGTATTTGTGTGTGTGTGCATTTGTGTCCCGTGTGTGTGTGCGTGTGCGTGTGTGTGTGTGTGTGTGTGTGTGTGTGTGTAAAAAGTGTTCAGACTTTTGTGATTTGTGTGTGCTGTTCCTCGTCAAAAGGTTCGTTTTCCGGGTCGGAATCGGTGGTGTCGGAATAACGGTAGTGATCCGGTTCGTTGTCGCTCACATCTGGAGTAACCGAGGTGGACGTACTGGCCTCCGAGATCGAGGGCTCCTCTACTGTTTTAGTGAAATACAACTTCACCTGGGCAGAAGGGGCAAAAAAAAAAAAAAAAAAAAGGTTTCTTAAAAACTTAATCACTGGCACCACACACAGTCGCGACACAGCGAAGCTCGAGCACAAAGAAATCACCAACGCTCGTCACGGCTGCGCATTGCTTCTCCAGCGGCCGTGCGTCACTCTAAACTGCACGTGATTCTGGCTCCGACACGTCAAATTGCAGTCCGTGATTTGTAACACAGGGTTACTGGGCCATCATACAGAGCAATATAAACATGAACATTACGCAAGGGGAGAAGCAATGTTTTTTTAATTCACTTCCTTTATAAAAAGTCATCGCACACCTTCACTGGCCACCTTTGTAAAGGCAGATCTAGCCACACTGCTGAAAACAGGAATTCTGTTCCAGTGCTGATGCTCCTCCTGGGTCCTGTTCACTCTCTCAGGACTGAACTTCCTTTTTGATCCTTCTTGGGTTTTTTTTATACAATGCTGCAAATTCAGCTACAAATTCACTTTACAGCAGATTAAGCTAAAAGTGGAAACATTGATTGTCTATTGGCATTAATAAAGTTATCACTATCATCAAAAAAAAAAAAAAAAATGAAGACCTTTAATTCTTTAACCCTTTACTGGAGATCAGCCTGAACCCCAAGACCTTGGGGCCTTCTGGGTTTAGAACGACCAAAAAAAACCCGACAGAAGAAGCAACTCCATGATCAAACACGATTACTCAGTTTCCTTCCCTTTGATGTGTAAAATATACAAACAAACATTCACAAACATCATACGTGCCCGACTAAGCAATACAAAAGCAGGTTGAACACAAAACGCTCATTCAGTAAATACAAAAGGAACCATCTGTTTGCACACAACAACTCCAAGCTTTCTGGCTAAGGAGGCCTGAGAGAGTTGTGGCTCTTGCGCGTTCTCACGTGTTCTTACCTTAAAGTTGGGAGAGAAGTATCTGTTCCCTTTGTCTTTATTGGCTTTATCGAGGTCATTTTTTGTCAGAGTAAGAATCAAGTAATCCCGGTCTGCATCTCCTCCTCCCCGCTCCGCCGCGCGCTCACGCTCCCCTCCACCTCCGAGGCCTCCCCGCTCCGCCGCGCGCTCACGCTCCCCGCCACCTCCGAGGCCTCCCCGCTCCGCCGCGCGCTCACGCTCCCCGCCACCTCCGAGGCCTCCCCGCTCCGCCGCGCGCTCACGCTCCCCGCCACCTCCGAGGCCTCTCTCGTGCTCTGCTGGAGAGCTCTGGCACTGGGTGGAGTTGCCGTCGATGTCGTTCACCACGGAGCCATTCTCCACCTTCGACTGGCTGTCCTCTGGGCTAGGGATGAAGAACGTGTTGACCCAGAAATGGAACATTTTATCCTGCAGGACGCGAGAAAAGAGAAATGCAAACATCCAGGAAAGGTTTACATTTTACAGCCATAAATAACACATTTACACACAGGCACACACTCGAGCCAACAAACTAAATACGCAAAATGTATATACAGAGAGCACGTTAAAATAACAAAGGTTGTATTTAAAGAACACAGAGACACTGATAAATCACATGTGTCCATGCACGCACCCACCCACGCGAGAGTGAGGAGCCCACCCAAACACACACACACTCACACTCACACACACACACACACACACACACACACACACACACACACACACACACACACACACACACACACACTCACACACTCACACACTCACACACACACTCACACAGAGGACCAGTTCTGCAGTGCTGGCTAACGCAACAGAGGTCAGAGGGCAAAGGACAAATGTCAACCAACCTTTTTCATCATTTTATTTTGTTTGTGGAAGAACTCCACTTTAATGTCGCCACAAACAGGAAGTGGCTGCGAGAACTCAAAGAACATGTGCTTCTCTTCCCTTCGCGTGTGGGCCGGATTCGACGTGTGGATCTTCACTTTCAGCTGGTAGACCACAAACTGAGGATCTGAGAAGAGAGACCGCAGCAGAGGCAGGTGGGGTTTGAGGATAGGATGAAAAAAAAACACAAAACACAGAGACATTCAGAAGAGACGTTTGACACTCACTCAAAGACGACATGGAAAAAAAACAGGGCACAAGGTGTAAGTGGGAAGAAAGCAGGAATAGGCTCCACCCCCCCACCTCGGAAAGCACCAGAAGCCATGTGTCCCTTATAAGGAAAGGGGCGTCATAGAATGGAGTGCAGCCCGCAGAGAGCATGCAGCCAGTACAGTCGGCAGGCAAGCGTACAGGGCCCTTTTCTGAACAAGAGTAACTAATGGCACTGTATGTGCCCAGCTGCTGCAGCGAGTGCTGACTAACCCCAACCCCCAACACTACTGGGTGGGCAGCGAGTGCTGACTAACCCCAACCCCTAACACTACTGGGTGGGCAGCGAGTGCTGACTAACCCCAACCCCTAACACTACTGGGTGGGCAGCGAGTGCTGACTAACCCCAACCCCCAACACTACTGGGTGGGCAGCGAGTGCTGACTAACCCCAACCCCCAACACTACTGGGTGGGCAGCGAGTGCTGACTAACCCCAACCCCTAACACTACTGGGTGGGCAGCGAGTGCTGACTAACCCCAACCCCCAACACTACTGGGTGGGCAGCGAGTGCTGACTAACCCCAACCCCTAACACTACTGGGTGGGCAGCGAGTGCTGACTAACCCCAACCCCTAACACTACTGGGTGGGCAGCGAGTGCTGACTAACCCCAACCCCCAACACTACTGGGTGGGCAGCGAGTGCTGACTAACCCCAACCCCCAACACTACTGGGTGGGCAGCGAGTGCTGACTAACCCCAACCCCCAACACTACTGGGTGGGCAGCGAGTGCTGACTAACCCCAACCCCTAACACTACTGGGTGGGCAGCGAGTGCTGACTAACCCCAACCCCCAACACTACTGGGTGGGCAGCGAGTGCTGACTAAGCCCAACCCCCAACACTACTGGGTGGGCAGCGAGTGCTGACTAACCCCAACCCCCAACACTACTGGGTGGGCAGCGAGTGCTGACTAACCCCAACCCCCAACACTACTGGGTGGGCAGCGAGTGCTGACTAACCCCAACCCCCAACACTACTGGGTGGGCAGCGAGTGCTGACTAACCCCAACCCCTAACACTACTGGGTGGGCAGCGAGTGCTGACTAACCCCAACCCCTAACACTACTGGGTGGGCAGCGAGTGCTGACTAACCCCAACCCCCAACACTACTGGGTGGGCAGCGAGTGCTGACTAACCCCAACCCCCAACACTACTGGGTGGGCAGCGAGTGCTGACTAACCCCAACCCCTAACACTACTGGGTGGGCAGCGAGTGCTGACTAACCCCAACCCCCAACACTACTGGGTGGGCAGCGAGTGCTGACTAACCCCAACCCCTAACACTACTGGGTGGGCAGCGAGTGCTGACTAACCCCAACCCCTAACACTACTGGGTGGGCAGCGAGTGCTGACTAACCCCAACCCCCAACACTACTGGGTGGGCAGCGAGTGCTGACTAACCCCAACCCCCAACACTACTGGGTGGGCAGCGAGTGCTGACTAACCCCAACCCCCAACACTACTGGGTGGGCAGCGAGTGCTGACTAACCCCAACCCCTAACACTACTGGGTGGGCAGCGAGTGCTGACTAACCCCAACCCCCAACACTACTGGGTGGGCAGCGAGTGCTGACTAAGCCCAACCCCCAACACTACTGGGTGGGCAGCGAGTGCTGACTAACCCCAACCCCCAACACTACTGGGTGGGCAGCGAGTGCTGACTAACCCCAACCCCCAACACTACTGGGTGGGCAGCGAGTGCTGACTAACCCCAACCCCCAACACTACTGGGTGGGCAGCGAGTGCTAACCCCAACCCCTAACACTACTGGGTGGGCAGCGAGTGCTGACTAACCCCAACCCCTAACACTACTGGGTGGGCAGCGAGTGCTGACTAACCCCAACCCCTAACACTACTGGGTGGGCAGCGAGTGCTGACTAACCCCAACCCCTAACACTACTGGGTGGGCAGCGAGTGCTGACTAACCCCAACCCCTAACACTACTGGGTGGGCAGCGAGTGCTGACTAACCCCAACCCCTAACACTACTGGGTGGGCAGTGAGTGCTGACTAACCCCAACCCCTAACACTACTGGGTGGGCAGTGAGTGCTGACTAACCCCAACCCCTAACACTATTGGGTGGGCAGCGAGTGCTGACTAACCCCAACCGCAACCCAACTCCTTTTACAGCACGATGCAAATGTTCCAAGATCTCAACTGTGCATTAGTTGTCATCTCATTCCCGCCTTTTCTATCACCAACACTCACTAAGGGTTTCTAATTTTACACCCGCAGGGTTCTGATATTCTTAAGTGATGTTTGTTATTTTGCAGTGCATTACTACATGGGGTATGTGTGTGTGGGCATGCACTGCCCTGACAGAGGGCATTAAAAAACAGTGGCTGACAGGCAGAGTAATGTAATGTAACCAGGCAGCCTAAAGCAGGGTGCATACAGAGCAGTAAACCCTGTAAGCCTGGCTACTTTGCCATCATTAGAGACCGAGTCGGTCCAACACACCACTGCACAGCTCGGTGTTCTCAGGGACCTGAGCTGTGCGGTGCTGTGACCTCACGCCGCCTGAAACCCCCCCCCCCCCCCACTACAAAAGCACAGGCTCACACTTCATACACCGCACCACCGGAGGGCGCTGTGCTTGGGGCGAGGGCCGGCCTGCTCAGCTACCGTTAGTAGTGAAGGGAATGCAGCTTTACCCCAGTGCCAGCTTCCTTTCTTGAAGCCCTGCGGGTTCGCCTCGCTCCTGTTTTTAACAGTACTGTCCCCTTGGAGAGAGAGAAGGAGGTTAAACATGCCAGCGGCAGTAGCAGCGCAGCCGGCGATCCTGTACCCACACGGCCGCGCTCGGAGCTTCAGGGCGTCTGACTTGGCCGTGCCAGCGCAGCACTGGACTGGTTGGAGGTGGTTCTAGTCTGGTTTCACAGCCACAGAGCACACACACTCACACACACACACACACACACAGACCCCCCAGCCTCGACGTCCACGCACTCCCATGTCTCCATAAACAAACAAACAAACACACACATACACACAAATGCAGCTAGTCTTTCATGTGGCGGGAGATCTTCGGTGCTCCTAGTTTGAACGTGTGTGCAGCCTAGTAGGCCAAGTCAGAAGAGAGCCCTCAGAAGGCAGGAACAGAGGGGGAGATACAGATGAATGTTAGGCAATCAGGAACAGAGCCAAGACTGAACACAGAGGGTAAAACGCTCACAGACACACACACACACCCCATTTCTATCACAACGCCAACACTACAAACTGAACACAGTATGAGCATGCGTACGTGTAAAAGTTCCCTACAGCTTTGCTCCAGACCTTTTCAGAAATGATGCCTCTCCCCACTACCCTTAGCCACGCCCCCTCCCCCACTACCCTTAGCCACGCCCCCTCCTCGCTTCACGAACTGGCCGGTTCACATTCTAGCTTCTCTCAGTTCACTGGAGCGTCCGCATAAAGACCCCATCACATGACCACTGCACTGCACCGCCTTTACAAAATAGAAGAGCGTTAGTGCCGTACGCGTTTGCGCAAGTGGAAGTGAAAAAAGGAAGTGCAGAGGAGCCACCGAGTGGGTACAGGCCACGCCCTCTGTCCAGCCACACTTACTGCAGGTGCCCCCGCTGAACATGGGGAGGGTCTCGAACACCATCTTGTGGAAAAGGAGCGCTACAGGCTTGTAGTCCAGCTGGTTCCTCAGTAGATGGCTGTAATAGTACACGTAGCGCCGCTGGCTGGGAATGGTCACACCCTGCGGGGGAACGAGACCAGCACACAAGGCTCACGTCACCGCACAGACGGACAGACGGAATTACACGCGCGCACGCACGCACACACGCACCTCTCTACCTATCCATCTATTTATACATGTTTAATAGATTATCAATCGACAATCTATTAAATACACACACTAAATATGTTCGTCTCAAATATGTTATTTCGGATGTAGCGCATTCCATCGGGCTTTAGAAGTTTGGGTACCACCTGCCCACCTTCTTATCCCTGGTCCTCACTTCCCCGTAGAAATCCAGAGCTTCCTGTGCCTCCATGAACTTCCTACGATGCAACAGGTAAGCGCAGATCATGACCCCCGTGCGACCTTTCCCGGCCTTGCAGTGGATGGCTGCCACGTGGTTCTCGTCCTCAGACAGCCATTGGTCGAGATCCTCGCAGAAGGGCTTAATCAGCTCCAGCTGAGGGGGGTTGTGGTCCTCAAACGGGTACTGTGCAACTGGGCAACACAGCAAAATCGACAACACAGCAAAATCACCACAACGGTCAAGGTTGGTCAAGATTAAGTCAAGAGAGCAAGCTTGATCTGTGCGAGCGTCAGCTTTCTTGGGATTGGTCAGAATGCCAAAAGAAACATTTTTGATTGGCTAAAATTTCAGGAATAAACTCCAAGAATTTTATTTCAAGCAGATTTCAAAAATAGCCACAATGGTTCTTGAGGTTATGACACAGATTATTCCAGTTTTAGTCGTGTTTACATCACAGTTAAATATTGCATGAACAACTGATTTAAGCTTCCATGACCTACTGGCACTAACCTACATTACTTGGTACGAGGATTAGTTCCGAGTTTCTCAAAAACTTGATTTTGCGGTCAACAGCTTCGTTAAAAGTGCATTGTGTCACCTCAGAAATTAAAAGCTGCCAGCAAAAATCTCACACATGCTTGTGCATCAACTCATCTGGACTAACGCACTTATTCTCAGACAGCTGCACTGGCTATCTGCTTCCTTCAGAACTGATTAAGACATTCTTAATGCCCTTTAAATGCCCCACGTGTTCTCTGCTGTGCCCTGATCATTGGGCTTTATCCTGCAGGAGCCCTCAGACGTGCTGAACGGCCTGGTCTCACTACGGACCTGAGCCGTGGAATCCCCCCCCCCCCCCCGCCGAGCGACCAGAGGTACGCACCCATCTAGACTCCACACCTAATTGTTGTGCATCATCATTTCCATTGTTTTAATTCACAATTTCATTTTATTCCTACTGAACCCTTGTGGGAAACACTCAATATAAAAAGAGTTTATTATTAAAGTAAAGTAATCTTGCACGTTAGTGCCTTATTCGCATAATAAACCAGGAGAGGCCATGTGTCTCTATGATTTGACCATTTTAAACACATCCAAGCTTTCACTGAACCAGATCGGACTTGTATCTCCACTTTTCCCCTCACAGCAGACCAACTACACTTCTGAAGTAAACGGAGCAGGTCAACCAGGTGACTGCCATTATTTGTCTGCGGCTCACAAAGGCGAACATAACGGACTTGGAATATTTGTAGTTCATCGATATCACTGGCTTTAAAAAATAAGCTCAAAACAACACAACATGAAAGGTACTATTTTGGAAATAAATGGTTTGGGTTGGAAACAGGTGGTTATAATGCGACATGGACATTCTTTTGTATTCAGCAGAACTGTTCATTCATTTGGTGTACTTACCCCTACAGTTGAACTTCGCTGCATCGTAGTGTCGCTCTGCACATCTGAAAGACAATTAAGTAAAATTAAAAAGACAAGATATGACAAGCCAAGAACAACCAATGTAACTCAAAAGTTACCTTGTGATTGAAAAGGATATTTATACATGCTAAAATCAAACTGAAATGAAACTTTTCCTCCAAGTGGTCTAGAACTGTGTAATTGTGTATTATACATAAAAGGCTTTTAAGATTACATGGTGGACACATTTCTGTATCAGAACAACTGTGCACTTACAAGTTATAGATCTTGTAATGGTTTCTGTGCTTGGAATCCAAAAACCTGTAAAGGGCAAAAATGAATCACCATCTTCACACAACATCAAAACCGGATCCAAAACTCTCATCACTTTTATATAGGAAACCAATTACTCACATTTAACCCCTTTTACATTCATAGTTCTAAACATATGACTATGTTGGTTTGACAGCTGAAGATCCTGAAGATACTGCAATGACACATTAAGCCTTTATATATTTAAACAAAACCACAAAATGTTGACTGCATTAGAACGTTGCCTAAAATACACATATAAAAGTATATAATATAAAACTAAGCAACCACTCTATGAAAGACTTGAGTTCGTCCACATGTACATTACAAGTCATAAAGGCTGTCTAACAGACTGAAGTGTTGGGGCACACAGCGGTTATAAGTCACCACGCTCACACTGAGCTCAAGTTGGTGATGAGTTACCGCATTCATCCCAAAATGTGACTTTTCAGAGCAATACTACAATCAATCGGCACTTTTGTGCATCAACTGCAAGTTTTTCCTACATGAAAATCGGCTGCAGCTTATTTGAGTGCATTTTAATACTTTACTATTAGAACTCGCAACTATTGTGAACGATAACAAAAACAACATACGAAATAAAACCACCTTCCAAAACGTATGAGCCTCATTAGGGATCTGGTCAATGCTGTTACAATAACGTGCAAGCGTGTCATTAAGATCAGCTCTTATGAGAATCAACGGCATTCGTCCTCGTTTGCGATTTTGATACACAAATGACTCATGGTTCAGCGATAAAAGGAAGGCCACTGTGGAACAGACGGTAATCCAAAAGAACACCCCCCACCCCACCACCGGGGGGCACCAGGGAGCAGCTTCACTCACCGCACTACGTCATCGATATTGTTCCGGTACACTCCCTCCAGCCTTTCTGCAGGAAAACCCATGGCGATGATGTTTGGGTAGATGTCTGAACACAGGATAAGGAACCCAAGGCTTTTTGCCAAGCCACCCCAACCCCCGAGATCTTCCGCGTTACAGGGTTTGTCTCATTTATACGTTTTTGTTAGAGAAACGTCGGCAATGTTAAATATCATCTTCAGTGGGGGCAAGCTCTCCAAACGATCTTGTGCGCTCCCAGACAGAAAACATCGCTTACTCACACATAGACCACACAAGAAATCATGCAACAAACTCTTTGCTCTTTTTTATACAGGATAAAGGGGAAGAAACTTTATATACATCAAGTAAATTGCACAACCATGATATCTAATACTGCAACAGAATGAGACGTTAGGCAGGCGAGGTGAAACCAGCTGGTGAAGTTTATGTTCAGACTGTCTGGAAAGCAGAAAAAAAAAACAACAAAAAAAAAACCAGACCACAGGCAAAGCAACACCTTCTCCCACATGGTCCCAACACAGCAGGGCAAAAGAGCACACTGCAAAACAGGAGATGATCACCAGCCATATCTGTGACCCCGCCTCACCAACGTGGCCTGTCCGTGACCCCGAGCCTGCACCCCACACGCTGCCGGGGGATGGGAGACCGAGAGAACGCGCACAAGGGAGCGCAGATCGCAACGAGCAAGCAAACGCTTCGAACAGTATAGGAACGCGTCAGAGGATGACAAAGAACGAGAGGGAGATGGAGGGAGAGATGAGGGGACAGCGTGAGAGAAAAAGGCCAGGACCACTTTCTGTTTTACGCGTTTCCTGTAGCGGTACTGTCAAAATGGAAAGCCAGAACGGTTTTAATTGGATGAGTCAGGGTTATATATAGCTCAACTGCTCAAGCACCAACCACTTTAAAAATAAATAAAACGTTAAAACCCACAAAAAGTGGCAGACACGCCAACCTCTCTCAGATAGCCTTTATGAAGACACACTGAGCTTTACAGAAGAAGCAACCACACGTCCAAAAACACTGATTAAATAACAATATGCTTGGATGGATTTAAAAAGGGCAGAGGGGGGCCTAAGGTGGATGTACTCTGCCTATATCTGATATTGATGCTTGTTTAAAGATTTGCGAAATCAAGGTAAGCAAGCATTAGAAAAGGCAAAACCAGTGGAAAAGTGCATTTTGCTGGGAAAAGAGTTTTTATTTCTTTATTGGTTTTTATGTCCTTTTAGTGTAGTTAAAATGAAAAAAACAAACAAACATCTGTTTGTTTCCCTTAGTGGCAAATATGACGAACCCTCCTTGTGTCTGATGATTAATAACCTGATGATACAAAGGGGTCTCACAGGCAAACACCTGTGAGTTTGACCCATGGTTCTGTCTCTGCAAACTAGGAGCACAGGCCAAAGCCCTCAGACTGCTCGCTGCTCTTCTGTGCAGGTCAGTGGCCGACAGCAGTTTCTTGCAGCCTTCCATCTGTGCTCTTGTGAGTTTAAATTGTCTCCCATTGACTAAATATCTTTTGTGACTAAACCAAACTGACACACCAGAGATTAGAGATGTTGGTATTGGATTTAGCTGGGATTAGTCTTTTCCATTTACCAGTAAGAGAGACCAGTGTATTTGTGGTTTCCGTCATTCATAAGAAAAACAGCATCTTCTTTTAGATGACCTGCAGAACCTCAAGTGCAATCATTTGAGCAGGAACACGGGCTCTTTCGGACTGCGGGATCAGATTCTGCTCAGATTATTGCACTTGAGGTTCTGCAGGACATGTTTTTCTTAGGAATGACAAGAGAACCACAAATACACTGGAAAAGACTATACGGACTACAACGGCTATAGAAACTAGACTGTAATCCCAGCTAAATCCAATACCACCACTGGCCCACCACTGCTGGGGTACAGTACACAGGTTAGGTATCTCTAATCTCAAACATCTCTAATGTGTCAAGAGCACACACAAAAGGCTGAAAGAAACTGCCATCAGGAACTAAACTGCCCCGAAGACGAGAGAGTACATCCACCTGAGGGACCACCACCTCCCCTCCTCCTCCCTCCCTCCCTCCCTCCACCCTTCTCTCTAACACCACCCTTCTCTCCAACCCCCTGAATCCCAGCAGTGCAGTCCAGAGCTACATAAGAGCAGAGGGCCATACGGGTACTCCTGTAAGAGCAGGAGCTCCAACTGTGCGCGCGCGCGCACACACACACACACACACACACACACACAAAAACATCTAGAGGTTTATATTTGCAACCTGGATTTGACTAACGAACTAAAACAAACTGGTACTGAACAGTTTCCTCAACTACATACACAAAAAAAAATCACAAAGACGGGGGAGAAGGCAGTAGTGAGGGGAAAGAAACAGAACAATAAGGCAGAAGTTTGGAAATAAATACTGAGCGACTTTCCAGTGACCCGAGTCTGTGTAATATCTGCCATAATCTACCGTGGCCAATGCTAAGGAGATCGACTAGCGTCAAGAAATACTTCAATGCAAAAGGCAGTCTATCAAGACTTTCAATGGGCTTCCATTAAAAAAAAAAAAAATTAATCCCGAGTGTCCAGGTTGAGCCGGCGCTGGTCCTCCAAAAATATACTGAAAACATAAAAAGAATTTCTGAATTTGGCAAAAGCAGATGGATTTGTTTCCTGCTGCCAGAGCTGCATGTGGCTCTGTTGTATGGGTGAGCGCGCCTTCCTCACACACGCTCCTGCGGGATCTCAATCACGGTCACGGCTGAAGGCATCAGTGTGTTAATCGTTCTGCACATCACATCATTTCCACCTCCTCTGAAACTGGAGCGCCGTTCATGTCGTGATGTACGAGTTTGGCCAAACAGACGTTACGGTTAAATACGTGCACGGTGCTGCATCTACTGCACATCTACACTCAGAAGAAATGAATCATCTGGAATGAGACCGCCTCAGTGGTGGACGTTATGCATTAAGATTCCCACTGAATACATTCACACTCACGCGCAACGCCATGCCAACGGCTAAATGCCACGCTCGAGGGACTAGAGATGGGTTTAGAATGAAGAAACTGCTATTTTTAACTTGTGGTCTTACTGTACCGATCCTGTTTTTTAAATAAATAACCTGTTAATTGTAAGTGAACATAACTGCTGGGTTTTGCAAACTTTCCAAAATCACAAAGTTTAGTATTGAGCCGTTTGGTAGGTACCTAGTCACTCCACCAGCTACACGGAAAACCCTCTAACGCAGAAAGCACAGGTCTTGGGTAAAGGGGCAGATAGCCACATGGTCACATTCCACTTGGCTGGCCAGCACGCAGGAGATCGCTGCCAACTGCACAGTTGACATCAGAACAGGAAGTAACCGCATTTGCCTTCATAATTACCACATAAAGCAAAATATTTAGCATCTTTAAAGGGTTCACCTTGCTATACTTATTCTGTACAATCACACCATGTTGTATAAATGACCATCAATTTCCCAAAGCTTTATGGAAAACCTATACTCCCGGGACCTGTATAAGTCTATGTAGTATATCATATAATTTCCAGTTGAATTAAAAACTCAAGCGTGTTTCACTCCGTCTAGCCCAGTAACACCTTTGATGTTTGACGACTGCGTTATTCATTACAACCCTACCCTTTATCGTTAGGTGTCATTACAGTTTCAGTTGAACTGCACAGGGGTCGCATGCAAAACAAAGCCCAGGTGTTAACCAAGATTACCCATGCGTCACCTTGGCTGTCACTACCATCATACGATTTCACTCTAATAGTAAGAGGTTTTACAGCAAGTTACGGGATTACATTTCTTACATCTTATATAAGGTACGCATGTTGTATAACATTTAGTATAACACAAAACTACGCGGCTTGTCCTCATTCCTCACGCTGAATCCAAGTGGCCTCCACTTAATTCCAGTACGTCTCGCTGCGAGTCGTAGTGTCCAGCAGTCATGCTCTGACATTGAAGAATCATTTCCACAGCCAACGTGGCTGTCCGACTGCCGCCGCTAATCTGACCCCGACAACGAGCCCTCACTGACAGAAAGAGAGCTATGCTACCACAGACCTGTCCTCCGATTTTAAAACGGGATTAGATTAGACCATTTATAGATAGACAAATAGATAGACAGACAGTTTCCTAATGCAAACATTTCGTGAAGCGCTACCCGTCACTCTTAAGACTTGAACGCTGATGCCTTCATGCAGGCTGCACGCACAGGCACCTGCACCCACGTCCCCGTGCAGTTCGGCCCGGGTGTCAGGCCCGGTCGCCCCGCCGTGCCGACAAAGGGAAACGCCGCAAAACGGCCAGTCCGAAAGACACGCTCAGGGCAGAGCCCACCGTCGAGGCTGCATAGGAAGCGCCTGTAATAACCTGTAATCGCAGACAGCAGATCGGTTATAGAGCTAGATCTCTGGAACTTTATAACGAGGATGTGTTAACCACCCGGTCTGGGCTTCGCAACATAACGGCACGGCGGTGGAACCGGACGAAGTGACGTGCATGGAACAACTTTGATCGCCCTGCATGCATCCAATCACGGGCTAACCCGGCTAATTCAGCTAGCATCAGCAAACAGACGGGTCAACATGATCAAAACAGGCTTAGAAAGCGTGTTACACAGTCTTAGGAGGGTCGGCGTAACCTTGCACGGCTATGATTCCAGGACTCAAAGCCTTTGCACTGCAAGCAACACACAGTCCGGCGGCGTTAGCTGCTAATCTGTCAAACCACCGAGCCTCTCGGATTTTAGACATAAAACCGTGCAAAAGAGAGAGAAAAGGCCACAAAGAGCAACTGGCCAACAGACTTGAGGATACACGTAAGGTCCAAGTCGAATCCATCTTCCTGGTATCTCCTCTTATTTCGACTCACAATTTCTTTAATGATCGCAGCCATTGCACCGACAGGAGTTTCTCAGTTTCTGAGGGTTTTTTTTTTTTTTTTTTTTTTTTTGTCTGTTTAATTGCGGATTTAATTTCGAAAGGGCGTCTTTGCGTGCGACGACTCCGTCCCCTCTCTCGCAGCTCCGCTTCGCGCGGGCTACGCGGTGCTTGTCGTCGCGCGAGCAGCACTACTAGGCTCGCGTGTCATAAAGACGGGGCCCTCGCGCCGCTCCGACAAAGCAGGCCCGACTCTCGCGGCGGCTGGAAGTCCGTCGCGCAGTCTCCCGGTTTTTCCCCCCCGTAAGCGGCCCAAACCGGAGCGCATCCGACGGCGGTGGGAGTCTCCGGGGGCCGGAGGGCAGGCGCCCGTGCTCGGCCTCACCGAGGGCGCGAGCTCCTCTCCATCGTCGTTTAACCGGGGGTTGGTTGGGGTGGGGGGGGTGTGGGGGGGGAGATCTCGCCCGAGCCTTTCACGAGCCCTCTAGCTGCCCCCCCTTTAAAAGCAAAAGCGTCCTAGCGAATGATCATCGTTGTCGCGCAGAGGTCTCTAGGTATTCCGCAAAAAAAAAAAAAAAATTAAAAAAAAAAAAAAAAAAAAAAAAAATTCCAAAATAACCCGACGGTCTCCACCTCACGCGTGTACTGAATGCGCAGCGGCTAAACCGGAGAGAACGTACGCGTTGCGGATTTGCGCGAGGGAGGCATCTTCTCACGGTTGTCTCCAGCTGAACTCTCAAACTTCCATCATGGCTTCCAACGGAGGAAAAAAGAAGGTAGATCTGGCAGAGTTAAACGGGGTATTCTGCCGCCGCACGCAAATAGTTCCGCGTGGGCTCCCGAGTCATGTAACGAATACCAGTCCTTAATTGCTTACCGCAAAACTGTCGAGAGAACAGGAAGTGTAGTTCAAACTGCCTTAACGTTACGTCTGATAGTCATCGTTTTACACGATTCTTTCTGTGGCGGAAGGATACGAGTTCAATGCTGGCAGCACTTCACCCTGTCAAAGTGGTCACATGTTTAGCTGATTGGGGAAGTTTCCAATACATGCATTAGTACAGTTACATTCTTACATTCATTAGTACAGTTACATTGCTTCCAATACATGCATTAATACAATTACATTCTTTCCAATACATGCATTAGTATAGTCACATTCTTACATTCATTAGTATAGTTACACTGCTTCCAATACATGCATTAATACAATTACATTCTTTCCAATACATGCATTAGTACAGTTACATTCTTACATTCATTAATACGGTTACATTGTTATATTGTTTCCAATACATGCATTAGTACAATTACAATGTTTCCATTACATGCATTAGTACAGTTACATTGTTCCGTACCTTCCTGAATGGAAGTCATATTTCGAATTGGGATACAATGTCTGGCTACAGACGATAAAATAGTTTCAGTTTCTCTAATGGCGAGTCAGACAAGTGGGAGACAGCTGTACCTGACCCTTGGAAATATAAGACTATTCATCAGATGCTTAGCGGAATAATGAATATTTTGCCTTGCGTTGTATGCTGTTAATCTTTTGTTGATTAAGACTATTAGGATATTAGTTATATTGCAGACTTCGGTCAAACAATACTACAGAGTTCTATGATTTTAGAATCATCTGACTTTAGCATAAGTGCCTTCTAATATTTTGAAACATTTGTGAGTCATGGGAATCTGGAACATGTGAGCGGTGGAAAGTGGTCTGTGGAAGTGTTGACTCCTCTTGCGCCACCTGTTGTATAAGAGGTCTTAAAGTTGACCTTGGTTATTTCACCATTATATATTATGTGTTTATTTATTCACTTTTTAATAACGCCAAAAAAATCTATCAGTTTAATTTTACTTTAGCCCATTTACCATTGGTATATGAATAGTGGCCAACTCGGCGCTCGATATGGATTTTGTTCCTTCTATTTGAGTACTATTAAATACATTTTATTCATATCATTTGAGTACCTATGCACGGGGCTTTGGGTTTTAACATCCAAATACAGTAATGAGAATGTAGTTAGTAGATTTAAAAAGGATTACCTGTAAACATACCAGGTCAAACCCTTAAGTTTCGTTTTGTGGTTTAAACGTTATATCTTATGCAGCTAGAGTTTATCGCTAATTATAACTGTGTTCATATACATTTTAGAAGCACGTATGCTGACAGAGAACGCAAAAGAACAAACCAACAATAAGTACAACAGCAGAGGGCAGTAGAGTGTAATAAATTTGAGGTGGCTTAGGTGTGGCTTTTAGGTGGCTTAGATGTCTATGATACTGCATGCATCTGCCTTTGCTAAGAGTAACTCTCTCTCTCTCTCTCTCTCTCTCTCACACACACACACACACACACACACACACACACACACACACACACACACACACACACACACAGGCATACTTAGATTTAAGTGGAGAAAGCTTACTCACATACACAGTAATTAAGATTCTGATTGCAATCACGATGCAGTGGTGCTCATCTGATAGTATCAAAGGTTTGTAGGAATTTAAATAAATTGAGTTTGTCACTTTTTAAAATGAATTCTAGAGGTGAAGACATGCTCAGCATTTTTATCTCATGACTAATGACTTCCACAAAAAAGACAAAGTGTATGTCATCTGTTGTCTTTACTGAAATATAGGCTGTGTTTTAGTTGTATGAACAAAAGGTAACCTTCTACAGACAAAATGTCACACAGTAAAACTTCATTTAAAAAGGAAAACTTAAAATGTGCTTTTCCACTGAATTAAAGTTCACTGGCCTCCTAAAAGATTTACCATTTTCTCCTAAATGCGTTGTGATTTGCCAAAAATCACAAAAGCAGTCTTCTCCTCTTTTCCTAAGAAGTTTGCTGGACCTTGGTTTGACTTTGGACAGCGTGGTTGACAGAAATGAAATAGTCTCATCTGATCACACAGTTGAGCCTTGAACTCTGATTGTGAACTCTCCAGTACAGATACATAGCCAATGTACACCAGCTATTATCCATTAACACCACTCACAGTACTATTCTAAAATGCTATTTAAATCATTTCACATTATGCTCACTTCTTTTTTTTTAATCTTAAATAGGAAATTCTTAAGTTATTTTTCAAAATGAGTGGAATACATGATATTTATATAAATATACTCTGCTAAAGTTTTGTTATGTAATGTTACCTTAAGAATAGGCTCATATACTCTGCCCCCCTTTTAGGGAATGTGGTTCTTTAGTTTAAGGCACTTTGGGTCCCACTTCACATTACATACCATGATTAATATAACATGGCAAACTCTCATTTTTAACTTTAACCTCACCTTTTAATTAAATAATGCTTTATGTTAGATTTTAGGGACCTGAGCATTCCATACCTTGTATATGAATATGATTAATTATATATATTCTTACATGTTTTCTCTAAGTGTTTCTGAGATACTGGCTTGTTACGCTGTAGAAGTCCGAGGTATTGTGAGACTCTCTTGCCAGAGTATGGTCTCAAGTGAGCAGCAGAGGTCAGTGCTGTGCTATGGCCGATCTTTCTGCAGGGAGGTGTAGTACTCAGTAAGGACCTTCCAGGCCTTTGGGGGCATGAAGCCAACAGGAGGGTTTTCTCCACTGCAGGCTATCATCCGCATCTTTGTCCCTGAGATGAACTCAAAGTCAGCATGCCTGTGTCACGGAGAGAGAGAGAGAGAGAGAGAGAGAGAGAGAGAGAGAGAGAGAGTGAGAGGGGGAGGTGGGGGGAGCCAAGGAAGGGGGCTTAGGAATGAATAAGGCAAAGTATTGGAGACTGGTGGGCAGTGTGGTATTGGAGGCTGGTGGGCAGTGTGGTATTGGAGGCTGGTGGGCAGTGTGGTATTGGAGGCTGGTGGGCAGTGTGGTATTGGAGACTGGTGGGCAGTGTGGTATTGGAGACTGGTGGGCAGTGTGGTATTGGAGGCTGGTGGGCAGTGTGGTATTGGAGGCTGGTGGGCAGTGTGGTATTGGAGACTGGTGGGCAGTGTGGTATTGGAGACTGGTGGGCAGTGTGGTATTGGAGACTGGTGGGCAGTGTTGTATTGGAGACTGGTGGGCAGTGTGGTATTGGAGACTGGTGGGCAGTGTGGTATTGGAGACTGGTGGGCAGTGTGGTATTGGAGACTGGTGGGCAGTGTGGTATTGGAGGCTGGTGGGCAGTGTGGTATTGGAGACTGGTGGGCAGTGTGGTATTGGAGACTGGTGGGCAGTGTGGTATTGGAGGCTGGTGGGCAGTGTGGTATTGGAGGCTGGTGGGCAGTGTGGTATTGGAGACTCGTGGGCAGTGTGGTATTGGAGACTGGTGGGCAGTGTTGTATTGGAGGCTGGTGGGCAGTGTGGTATTGGAGGCTGGTGGGCAGTGTGGTATTGGAGACTGGTGGGCAGTGTTGTATTGGAGACTGGTGGGCAGTGTGGTATCAGTCGTGGAGGACCACAGCATTGCATTGTCTTCCTGCTCCAACAAACTGTGATGATCGCACATGAAAATAATGTTTACATGTGTAACAATATTTTTCTTTTTTTTTTCTTCGTGTTTGGTTGAGCACCTACCCGTGAGGAGGGGGTGTGGTACATGGGTTTAGGGCTTATTTCCTTTGTGAGCATATAACTTTATTTTGGGCTGTTGAGCTGGGACCCAACTGCGAGGACAATCGAGAACTTATTGACTGTGAAATAGGGAACCAAGAAAAAAACCCTGACACAGGTGGGATTTGGGTGTAAGTGTTCACTTGGGAACAGTTTGCATCTTCTTCCACATCTTCCGCTCGGTGGAAATGTGCCTGGAGGTGGATTTGACTTTTTTTCCTTAACCTGCGGTATTACTGACTGTCGACTGA
This sequence comes from Electrophorus electricus, assembly GCF_041902795.1. NCBI lineage: Eukaryota > Metazoa > Chordata > Actinopteri > Gymnotiformes > Gymnotidae > Electrophorus > Electrophorus electricus. The sequence continues at coordinate 2,494,823 of NC_137506.1, read as the reverse complement.
GGTTGGCATGGGATCTCCGAACGTTGCTTCCCATTCTACCAAGGGGCACCTTTGGGTGAGCTTCGACTTGGAAAGAGACCACCCAATCTCCACCCTGGTTTACCTTGCTCAGTATTTCCCTGATTATGAATGCTTTTACCACTGACATTTTGATTGTGCAGGGCGACCTGTCGGGTGGTATTATAATCTGCCTGTGTAATGATTCTGGTTGTAGGAAATGTTTGGGTATGCACTTGGTGTCTGCTGTTAATAAATGTCACAAATGGTTACAGTAGTTTGAGTATATGTGAGGGTATTCACAACTTTAAACTAGAGCACTAGCCATACCAACACAGCCTTGTTTGCGTATATGAAGGAGTCCTGTTAAAAACAGGGCAAATGTCACGACACTATCTCAGCTTATGTAAGGGCAAAGTACCGTAAACCGACAAGCTGAATCAGGGGTTTCTGCTCTGCATGAAAACCTGGGTTTGTGTCTGTCTGTTTAACTAATGGCAAAACAGCACTCTTCAAGAGCCAATGACAGAACTCTGTACTTGCAGACAGCTGCATCAGATGTCAGTGTGCTTCAGAACATTCTGGAACATTGCACACCTGTAAACTGGTGGCCAGACACATTTCTTATAACCAGCATGGCTTTGTTTTTACTTTTACAGTTATGCTTTATAGCTTGGATTCTTCATGCTCACATGGTAGTGACAACTACAAATGTCTATTCTTAGGTCAAGGGCTCACTCCCTCATAACTGGACACCATGTAGCACTATTCATATGAAGCTACATAATACCAGAATACCTAGAAATATTACATTGTTTCTTCAGCAAAATGTTACAAAGGATATTGCTGGACATTTCTGTTGTTTTATGCAATGTGAACACTTTGCTTCCATCTGACAGCCCTGTGTGTCTCACCCGTCCTAGTCATAGAAGTCAGTAGTCCTCCGTGTGTCTCACCTGTCCTGGTCATAGAAGTCCGTAGTCCTCCGTGTGTCTCACCTGTCCTGGTCATAGAAGTCCGTAGTCCTCAGTGTGTCTCACCTGTCCTGGTCATAGAAGTCCGTAGTCCTCCGTGTGTCTCACCTGTCCTGGTCATAGACGTCCGTAGTCCTCTGTGTGTCTCACCTGTCCTGGTCATAGAAGTCCGTAGTCCTCCGTGTTTCTCACCTGTCCTGGTCATAGAAGTCCGTAGTCCTCCATGTGTCTCACCTGTCCTGGTCATAGAAGTCCGTAGTCCTCCGTGTGTCTCACCTGTCCTGGTCATAGAAGTCCATAGTCCTCCGTGTGTCTCACCTGTCCTGGTCATAGAAGTCCATAGTCCTCCGTGTGTCTCACCTTTCCTGGTCATAGAAGTCCATAGTCCTCCGTGTGTCTCACCTGTCCTGGTCATAGAAGTCCATAGTCCCGTTGCTCTTGTTGTAGGCGGCAACCCTAAAAGGGATGATCTCCACAGAGTTGAGTCCAGGCGCCATGGTGAGCACTTTAGCGCCATGACTCGGCTTGTACAGGTCCTGGCCCGACTCAGGGTGGGGCATCCCAGCAGGGTCATGACCCACGATGTAGAACTGAATCCCTGCCACCATTATGGCCCTGCACTGCCACTGCACCTGGGGCATAACACGCAACACTTCAGCCCTGTTTATCTCCAGGATTCGGGTGGTAAACAAACTACAATAGTCAGCGTGATCAAACCCAGCCTTTCAGTTGGTATTAACACCACTTTTGACTCTAAGAAACTTAGGTCCAGCATACATTATGTTTATATACATAACACACCACCAACCTCAGTAGGTCCAGCATACATCATTGGTGAAGGGAAGATTGCCATGATGGTGGACTTGGGGTCCAGGACACCATCCTCCAGAATGGCTGCATATTGCTTCATCCTCCAGTCCAGGGGAACGTCATCATCTTTAGTCCAGCCACCCAGAGGGTGCAGAAGCAGCACGGGCCTACGATACCCACGATCCTCCAGTTTCTGACGTGTGTGAGTCATCAAAAGGGTGTGTCCATTGTGCACAGGGTTTCTCAGATGAAATGCGAACACAGCATCTGGAAGGAAATCATCTCAGGTTGAAGAAGTGGTTTGCATTTATTTTGTCATGTATACATGTACACATGCACAACACGATGAAATGCTTCTCTTCACATATCCTGGCTATTGGAATCTGGACGCAGGGCCGTGGGGTGCAGGAACAGCTGTGGTACCGCACCACTGGAGCGAAGAGAGCGAAGAGCCTCAGTCACAGGCTTCAGTGGTTGCACAGCAGAGCCGGCACTCCATTCCAGAACCTTCTAAATGATAGCCCAAAATCCTGCCCACTAGGCTACTACAGTATGGAAAAGATGCAGATATTGGTGGTGGTGGTTTGGGATATGGGATTTAAAGATTGAGGGAACATATCATAAAGTATTAAAAATGTTTGTATGATGCCAAACTGAACATTCAGCAAATTCTCAATAAAAAATGGAACAGAAATATGGGGAAAAAAACAACATAAAAAAAAACCTATCTTGGCTCCTCAATCATATAAATAGTCTAGGCGTGATCATAATATTCTAATGAGCACATTTGTTTGACTCACTTGTTTGAAAGCCCACAGTCACAGACTTGTAGCGTTCTACTCAAGCAAAGCTGAATATAATGGTAGTATAAGGTTATAAAATGCAGATTTTATTACCTGTGAGTTTGCCATCAATAAGTAAATGGGAATTTGTTTTGGAAATTTGTGGTCTACTGTGGAAAAATGATGTACATAGACTAGAAAATGTAAAGAAAACTAAAAAAGGTAGAGAAATCATAAATGCAAATATATGTATTATTAATCTGTTTTATCCATTACTATCATATATACACAAATTTATTAAAGTTACATTTATGGTGTTAAGGTGTGCTAAAGAACTGTGGACTGTGCACTCTGTTTGGGGACACCACGCTCTGTCTCTGTGTTAAATATGGTCAGCAGTATTAAGAATTTGTGGGGTGAAGAGATATTCACATTTTGTAGACCCCTCACCCCTGCATATCTGGAGGACCGACTCATACAAGGATACCAACGCAAACAACTTTAGGCACTGCCCTCGCTGATGGGTGCCGAAAGAATGGTCGTTTTTATGTTTTTTGATGACAATGGATGGTGATTTGCATGAACTTTACTGCATAAACTGTGAAATAACAGCATAGCATTGGCTACCTTCAAGACTTCCTGTAGTTAATGAAAGTCTCATCTGATCTAACACCTTTAGTACTGTTAGAATTAACTCATTCTAAAAGATACTTGCCCTGATTTGTGTGACATCCTGTGATCTATAAAATCAATTTTAGATCTACATAGACTATTGTTAGTCCAAGACAATCAGTGCTGTGACCCATCATTGATCCACAGGTATAAACTTTACAGTGTTTCACTTTGCTTGCACCATCCCAAAGACACAAATTACAGCGTACATTTGACTCGGGCTATTGCTTGATAGACAGCGTTTTTTACTAGCTAGGCTGGCCCGACTTGAAGAGAGTGAGTTATCAGAATGTGTGGGAAGAAGATCAGGTTTTGAGTGTTGAGACTAAAGCTGATGTAGCATTTACCCAGCATAAAAATGACCCGTTTTACAACGGAAGGGGAGACGGTCTGGCGAAATAATGAAGTCATTTGTTGTACTTCAGAATAGTGTTCAGAGGACACACTCTGCATGCACACATGTCGTGAGCAGAAAAGAGAGGTGAACGGAATCAGAAATAAAACACAGATTTAGGCACTTTAAAAGTATGAAAAACAGAAATGTCATTCAAAGGCAAAGCTACATTCATAGATAGCGGTCCAGGAAAAGTCTTAACTTCAAAACAAAGTTGAAATGAAGAATCAGGCTTGATTAAATATATTTTGTGTAAGGCTAAAACATGTATATGCGGACACTATATGTGTATATGTGGACACTATAAGTGTATATGTAGATACTATATGTGTATATGTGGACACTATAAGTGTATATGTAGATACTAAACACGTATATGTGGACACTATACATGTATATGTAGACACTATAAGTATATATGTGGACACTATAAGTGTATATGTGGATACTATACGTGTATATGTGGACACTATAAGTGTATATGTGGATACTATACGTGTATATGTGCACACTATATGCATGTATGTGGATACTAAAAGTGTATATGTGGACACTATACATGTATATGTGGACACTATAAGTGTATATGTGGACACTATATGTGTATATGTGGATACTATACGTGTATATTTGCACACTATAAGTGTATATGTAGATACTATACATGTATATGTGGACACTATACGCATGTATGTGGATACTATATGCGTATTTGTGGACACTGTACCCGTATATGTAGATACTAAACACGTATATGTGGACACTATGCAAGTATGTGAATACTATATGCATATATGTGGACATTATACGTGTACATGTGGACACTATACATGTATATGTATACATTCTGTACATTGTGTACATACATATTTAAATATCCATATATACATTGTACATTGTGTATATAAACATAATATATATATATTGTACATACACTGTTAATATATTTTTGTACATATATAGAATATATATTTCGCTATGCACCCCTGTGTTCTTTTTCCTCAGTTTGGACAGAGCACTCAACCATTTCACTGCGAGTTATACTGTGTATGACTATGTATGTGACAAATAAACCAAACTTGAACTTGAAACTTGAAACTTGAAACTATAAGTGTATATGTAGATACTATGCATGTATATGTGGATACTATACGTGTATATGTGCACACTATAAGTGTATATGTAGATACTATACGTGTATATGTGGACACTATAAGTGTATATGTAGATACTATACGTGTATATGTGGATACTATACGCATATATGTGGACACTATATGTGTATATGTGGATACTATACGAGTATATGTGGACACTATACATGTATATGAGGATACTATATATATATATATATATATATATATATATATATATATATATATATATATATATATATATATATATATATATATAGACACTATACATGCATATGTGGACACTATACATGCATATGTGGATACCATACGCATGTATGTGGATACTATACGCATATATGTGGATACTATACGCATATATGTGGATACTATACGTGTATATGTGGATACTATATGCGTATATGTAGACACTATACGTGTATATGTGGACATTATATGTGTGCATTTAGTTTACTGCAAATAGTCATTCTAACCTGCTTTCATCTCTTTGAATTTCTGCTTCAGCTCTCGGGGAGTAAGGCGGTACTGATCCAGGCCATCATTCCATTTGATTCGCTCCAGCACCTCTAGGTCTCCACCCACCAGCCAATCACCACTCTCCATCACCACCTGCAACAAGAGAAACTTGAATACAACAAAGTAGTGTTTACATTCTAAGGCCGTAAGTTATAACTAAGGTATAAGATACTAGTGCTTCTGCTAAAAACTTCCAAGCTAATCATGAATATTGTAAGAAATATATTTTAAATGAATTGTTGTGGCTAAAATTCTGAGAAAAAATCTGACATGTCACTGAATATGTAGAATATGTAGAATATGTAGCTCAGGACTATACAAAATTGGTTGTATTTTCCAGTTACTGATTTTTTTTATGAAGCAGGTATAAAGTGTTGATTTGCATAAAACAGGTGTATAAAGTATATAAAGTGCTGATCAGGTGACATTTTCTTTGCAGCAAAGTGTTACACAACTAAAGTTCAATGCAATTTCAGCGCACCAGTTGTGTTATCATGGCATGTTGTGGATATTTAGCAATGGTAATAATATATAGCAACAGCTGTATTCCTGTAAAAAACAAACAAACAAACTATAACACTCCTAAATAGTTCTACCTAATTGTTTATATAATTATCTATAAGTTCATTCGTCTAGCTAGTTCACAACCTTTCTTTTTAGCAATGCTATGAATAAGTGGTGTATCCGGTTGCTAGACAATAGTTTGTTCTTGCTGTTACCTTTATGTAGGGGTGTTTGAGGTGGGCGGTGCCCCACTGGCGGGAACACCTCTCTTCCTTGCGATGCTCAAAGAACTCTGGGTTGCGTAGGATGGCAATGTACTCCCCCTGGTACACCAATGCCATTGCCATGCTGCCCATCAATCGTTTTTTAGTCTCCGTGGCAACAGGCAGGACAATAGGCACAGAGAGGTTGACAGCACCACCTTTGCGGTGAGAAAGAGTAGGATACAGAGCAGCAGTTAGGCACTGATGCCCTACAGGTGCAGATCCACCACCACACGAAACATTTCTTACATTATCATTTTAAAGATTTGGGATCATCTGGGCGATTTTATGGATTCAAACTAACAGCATCAAGTACTGTGGTGACATAGACTCAGAGGCTAAAGATACACAATGATCATTCTTATAAACAGAACATGGCCTATTGTTCAGAACAACGGCACTTCCAGGTTTGTTGAGGTTGTGTGGAGGACTGACGCAGCCTCTACACATGCTCATGTTGCTTACTTTTATGTAACACATTAAATTAAGGTAATGCATTAAAGGTAAAAAGGACCATTTAGCAAGTGAGATCATGGTAACAATACACTGTCATTTGGGCTGACTGCTCCTTTAAATATGTTCTGCAGTTCAGACTCAAAGCCACGGCTACATCATTCCTGTAAATATATGTTCAGTGGCTGTATGTGATCTTTGGTTATTAAGACACTGTAAATTGCATGTGTAGATGGCTGTGTTCATAATGCTAAAAATGGTAATAATGCTTACCTTTGATTGGACACAGTTGTTTCCATTATTATGATCCAAGTTATGTATGGGTCTGTTTCACAGTAGCAAACATATTCATGCAACCCTTAATGGTGCTACTGAATTTGCGATTTTTATTGTGTGTGTGTGTGTGTTTGTGTGTGTATGTATGTATGTGTGTGTTTGTGTGTGTATGTGTGTGTGCGTGTGTGTATTCGTGTGTGTGTGTGTGTATGTATGCGTGTGTGTATGTGTGTGTGTGTGTGTGCATGTATGTGCGTGTGTGTGTGTGTATGTGCGTGTGTGTGTGTACGTGCGTGCATGTGTGTGTATGTGTGTATGTATGTATGTGTGTGTGTGTGTGTGTGTGTGTGTATGTGCGTGTGTGTGTGTATGTATGTGTATGTATGTGTGTGTGTGTGTGTGTGTGTGTGTGTGTGTATGTGCGTGTGTGTGTGTATGTGCGTGTGTGTGTGTATGTGCATGTGTGTGCGTGTGTGTGTGCATGTGTGTGTGTGTTTACCTTCCAGCAGGCTGTTGAAATGAAGGACTTGGAGATACTCTCTCTCTCTCATGAAACCCTTTAGGGGGCTCGCCCAACCTTCAGCTAACACCTGCACCCACTGTAAGTCCAACTGAATGTGTGTACGCACACGCACACACACACACACACACACACACACACACACACACACACACACACACACACACACACACACACACACAGACTGTGAAAAGATGTTTATGAAAAAAGGGTTGGGGTGCTGAATGGAGTTTAACCACTGAGGACACTCTGGAGATGCCATGGTTACCTTGGTGATAGAAATAGTTGGCAGAGTACTGGCATCAGATTGTGCTAGTTTCAGTTTGTTCTCTGGCACAATCAGTTCTGTAACCTCTTCTAACACCCCATTAGGAATGATACCCTGAGAGAGAGGGGCGGGGGAGAGAGAGAGAGAGAGAGGGATGGAGAGAGAGAGAGAGAGAGAGAGGGATGGAGAGAGAGAGAGAGAGAGAGAGAGAGAGAGAGAGAGGGATGGAGAGAGAGAGAGAGAGAGAGGGATGGAGAGAGAGAGAGAGAGAGAGAGAGAGAGAGAGAGAGGGATGGAGAGAGAGAGAGAGGGAGAGGGATGGAGAGAGAGAGAGAGGGATGGAGAGAGAGAGAGAGGGAATGCAGACAGAGATAGATTGTGGTAAGCAAAGACTTTTCCCTCATCATGTCACCATGTAATCATGATATTGCTTTATCAGAGGAGTAACCGAATAAAACTGTAATTGGTACTTCTTTGTTAAACTATTCTTCTTTCATTTTTGCTCTATTAGAGCCTGAGACCTTTTTTATTTAGAGAACTTTTTTTTTCTCAACATACTGTGCCATATTGGTTATTACAGCAATAATATCTGTTAATGGTGTGGGGTTTTGCTGTTTTCATTGGAATTCATTCATCACTGTGAAAGAAGTGACAAGTGTTTATAGGCAGCAGTAAACTGCTCTGTCCTGATCACAGGTAAGCATATATGCTTTTCATGAAGAAACTGTGAGTGCAGCTGCTCTGTTCTCTGTGTGTGAGTGCAGCTGCTCTGTTCTCTGTTCTCTGTGTGTGAGTGCACCTGCTCTGTTCTCTGTGTGTGTGAGTGCACCTGCTCTGTTCTCTGTTCTCTGTGTGTGTGAGTGTACCTGCTCTGTTCTCTGTGTATGTGAGTGTACCTGCTCTGTTCTCTGTGTATGTGAGTGTATCTGCTCTGTTCTCTGTGTGTGTGAGTGTACCTGCTCTGTTCTCTGTGTGTGTGAGTGTACCTGCTCTGTTCTCTGTGTATGTGAGTGTACCTGCTCTGTTCTCTGTGTATGTGAGTGTACCTGCTCTGTTCTCTGTGTGTGTGAGTGTACCTGCTCTGTTCTCTGTGTATGTGAGTGTACCTGCTCTGTTCTCTGTGTATGTGAGTGTACCTGCTCTGTTCTCTGTTCTCTGTGTATGTGAGTGCACCTGCTCTGTTCTCTGTTCTCTGTGTATGTGAGTGCACCTGCTCTGTTCTCTGTGTGTGTGAGTGTACCTGCTCTGTTCTCTGTGTATGTGAGTGCACCTGCTCTGTTCTCTGTGTGTGTGAGTGTACCTGCTCTGTTCTCTGTGTATGTGAGTGTACCTGCTCTGTTCTCTGTTCTCTGTGTATGTGAGTGCACCTGCTCTGTTCTCTGTTCTCTGTGTGTGAGTGTAACTACTTTGTTCTCTGTGTATGTGAGTGTACCTGCTCTGTTCTCTGTGTATGTGAGTGTATCTGCTCTGTTCTCTGTGTGTGTGAGTGTACCTGCTCTGTTCTCTGTGTGTGTGAGTGTACCTGCTCTGTTCTCTGTGAATGTGAGTGTACCTGATCTGTTCTCTGTGTATGTGAGTGTATCTGCTCTGTTCTCTGTGTGTGAGTGTACCTGCTCTGTTCTCTGTGTATGTGAGTGTACCTGCTCTGTTCTCTGTGTATGTGAGTGTACCTGCTCTGTTCTCTGTGAATGTGAGTGTACCTGATCTGTTCTCTGTGTATGTGAGTGTATCTGCTCTGTTCTCTGTGTATGTGAGTGTACCTGCTCTGTTCTCTGTGTGTGTGAGTGTATCTGCTCTGTTCTCTGTGTATGTGAGTGTACCTGCTCTGTTCTCTGTGTGTGTGAGTGTACCTGATCTGTTCTCTGTGTATGTGAGTGTATCTGCTCTGTTCTCTGTGTATGTGAGTGTACCTGCTCTGTTCTCTGTGTGTGTGAGTGTATCTGCTCTGTTCTCTGTGTATGTGAGTGTACCTGCTCTGTTCTCTGTGTGTGTGAGTGTATCTGCTCTGTTCTCTGTGTGTGTGAGTGTACCTGCTCTGTTCTCTGTGTGTGTGAGTGTAACTACTTTGTTCTCTGTGTATGTGAGTGTACCTGCTCTGTTCTCTGTGTATGTGAGTGCAGCTGCTCTGTTCTCTGTGTGTGTGAGTGTACCTGCTCTGTTCTCTGTTCTCTGTGTATGTGAGTGCACCTGCTCTGTTCTCTGTGTATGTGAGTGCACCTGCTCTGTTCTCTGTGTATGTG
>NC_137506.1:2422500-2472500 GCF_041902795.1 Electrophorus electricus | reverse complement strand
GTAGGAAGAACTGAAAGGGGAGGGGCAGAGTGGACACAACACAGAGCCAGAACTACTACCCTCTAGTGTCTAGTCTCTAGTGTCTACCCTCTAGTGTCTAGTCTCTAGTGTCTACCCTCTAGTGTCTACCCTCTAGTGTCTACCCTCTAGTGTCTAGTGTCTACCCTCTAGTGTCCTGTGTCTAGTGTCTACCCTCTAGTGTCTAGTGTCTACCCTCTAGTGTCTACCCTCTAGTGTCCTGTGTCTAGTGTCTACCCTCTAGTTTCTTGTGTGTAGTGTCTACACTCTAGTGTCTGGGGTCTAGTGTCTACACTCTAGTGCCTGGGGTCTAGTGTCTACACTCTAGTGCCTGGGGTCTAGTGTCTACACTCTAGTGCCTGGGGTCTAGTGTCTACACTCTAGTGCCTGGGGTCTAGTGTCTACACTCTAGTGCCTGGGGTCTAGTGTCTACACTCTAGTGCCTGGGGTCTAGTGTCTACTCTCTAGTATCTGGGGTCTAGTGTCTACCCTCTAGCGTCTAGTGGCTACTCTGTAATGTCTACCCTCTAGCATCTAGTGGCTACTCTGTAGTGTCTACCCTCTAGTGTCTAGTGTCTACTCTCTAGTATCTGGGGTCTAGTGTCTACTCTCTAGTGTCTAGTGGCTACTCTGTAGTGTCTACCCTCTAGTGTCTAGTGGCTACTCTGTAATGTCTACCCTCTAGTGTCTAGTGGCTACTCTGTAGTGTCTACCCTCTAGTGTCTAGTGTCTACCCTCTAGTGTCTAATGTCTAGTGTCTACCCTCTAGTGTCTACCCTCCAGTGTCTAGTGTCTACCCTCTAGTGTCTAGTGGCTACTCTGTAGTGTCTACCCTCTAGTGTCTAGTGGCTACTCTGTAGTGTCTACCCTCTAGTATCTAGTGTCTAGTGTCCAGATTTTTAATTTGCTTCTCAGTTGTCCACTCTGCAGACAGTCTCTTGGTCACATCCCTGCAGCAGCTGGGCGTACCTTGTTCTAACATCCTCATACAGAGGAGAGGGGTCACTGAGGTCAGGCAGTGTCAGGGGTTGCTCATTCAACCGCACCTGCAGTCTGAGCCCCTCGGTGCAGCTGTACAGCACCACCAGCAGGTTGGCAGCGTACGGCACAATCCGGCCACTGCGGAAGGCGCGGTTGCGCTGTGTGGCGAAGTTGCTGGACATGAGGCGGGTGGGATCCTTAAACAGGTCCAGCAGCGTGAGGAGAGGCAGTAAGGTTTCAGCGTGGCCCACCTGCACGGTGACCACCTCCGACACAGGCACACCCGACCTGACAGAGGAGAGAGGGGTCATCGGAGGGGAACACTTCTTTGGCTTTACCACATCAGCGTAGGCTGACTGTTATAACGCAGCACAGGTTAGAACCGGGACAACGTACGCAACATGCTGCGTTCCTCAGACTGGGTACAGATCAAAAAACAAATCAACTCTCTACCAAGATGCGTCATGACCAAAAAATGCATATACTAAAACATTCAGCAGTATTTTTTAAAAGCCCTCTCATTAACGATATGCATATTTATAGTCCAGGAAAGGGTGTTGGTGCCATTGCTTGATTTAAAAACAAACTCTGTGAAGCAATGGATGTTTCCCTCTACACATAATACTAGTCACAATGACTTGCGCTTTATCTTCACCCTTAATCCTTACCCAGCATGCACTGCTCTCAGCTATAAGTCTCAGGTGAATGTGGGGGTGTGTTTCATAACCTCTGAACTTGCCATGCAGGGATGGCTGCTGATCTTTGAGACTAAATGTTAAATGTGTGTGTGTGTGTATGTGTGTGTGTACACAAGGGGTGGGTGGCGTGGGTGAAAAGCAACGAGGCTGAAGCACTCATTAACCAAGCCACTCTCACTGTTCACCTGGGAGTTATATTTCTATGCACTGTAAACACACTTTCCCCTTCTTATTGTTTGAAACAAAACAGGGTGTAAGGTAACACACGCACACACACACACACACAACCTGAATCTTTAAACATACTCCTATATAAGTGTGATGCAATAGTCAATTCTAGCACAAAGTCAAAGCACAGAGATCACCACAGCTCAGATCAGTCCAGTTGTCACCAGCACAGTTCAGTGCATATTCTGTGTTTTGAGAGTCAGTGGCCTTAACGCACACACACGCGCACACACGCGCACACACGCGCACACACGCGCACACACGCGCACACACACACACGCACACACACGCACACACACGCACACACACGCACACACACACACACGTGTGTGAGAGAGAATGGGAGGCTCTGGGTAGAACTTAAACTATCAGACGGGAGTTAAACAGTCCAGTTCCTGTTTAGATAACTCCCTGTGGCCTGTGATTTGGGGGTGGGAGATTTATACTGTGAAACACACAAAAATTCTCCCTTCTCAGCTGAAGTCAGTTTTGCAAAAAGACACCACGGATGCATCTAAAACCTCTGCAACACTCGACTTCCTGACACACTCATGCTAGTTCAGTATCCACCAGCAGGCTGGAACCGGGTCAGTGGTACTGCCTTGCTGAGAACTGTCTGCCATCCAATAATATCCGGTCAGCAGTGGTGCTGTGCTTAGAAACTGACCACTGATGAATGGGGCAGCTGCCACATTTAGCATGCCAATACATGGGGTGAGGGTTAGGGTTAACCCATATCCCTAACACATTTAGTATGTCAACACGTGGGTTTAGGGTTAGGGTTAACCCATATCCCTAACACATTTAGTATGTCAACACGTGGGTTTAGGGTTAGGGTTAACCCATATCCCTAACACATTTAGTATGTCAACACGTGGGTTTAGGGTTAGGGTTAACCCATATCCCTAACACATTTAGTATGTCAACACGTGGGTTTAGGGTTACGGTTAACCCATATCCCTAATACATATAGTATGTCAACACATGGGTTTAGGGTTAGGGTTAACTCATATCCCTAACACATTTAGTATGTCAACACATGGGTTTAGGGTTAGGGTTAACTCATATCCCTAACACATATAGTCTGTCAACACGTGGGTTTAGGATTAGGGTTAACCCATATCCCTAACACATATAGTATGTCAACACGTAGGTTTAGGGTTAGGGTTAACCCATATCCCTAACACATATAGTATGTCAACACGTGGGTTTAGGGTTAGGGCTAACCCATATCCCTAACACATATAGTATGTCAACACATAGGTTTAGGGTTAGGGTTAACCGATATCCCTAACACATTTAGTATGTCAACACGTGGGTTTAGGGTTAGGGTTAACCCATATCCCTAACACATTTAGTATGTCAACACGTGGGTTTAGGGTTAGGGTTAACCCATATCCCTAACACATTTAGTATGTCAACACGTGGGTTTAGGGTTAGGGTTAACCCATATCTCTAACACATTTAGTATGTCAACACGTGGGTTTAGGGTTAGGGTTAACCCATATCCCTAACACATTTAGTATGTCAACACATGGGTTTAGGGTTAGGGTTAACTCATATCCCTAACACATATAGTATGTCAACACGTGGGTTTAGGATTAGGGTTAACCCATATCCCTAACACATATAGTATGTCAACACATGTGTAAGGGTTAGGGTTAACCCATATCCCTAACACATATAATATGTCAACACGTGTGTAAGGGTTAGGGTTAACCCATATCCCTAACACATATAGTATGTCAACACATGGGTTTAGGGTTAGGGTTAACTCATATCCCTAACACATATAGTATGTCAACACATGGGTTTAGGATTAGGGTTAACCCATATCCCTAACACATTTAGTATGTCAACACGTGGGTTTAGGGTTAGGGTTAACTCATATCCCTAACACATATAGTATGTCAACACGTGGGTTTAGGATTAGGGTTAACCCATATCCCTAACACATATAGTATGTCAACACGTGGGTTTAGGGTTAGGGTTAACCCATATCCCTAACACATATAGTATGTCAACACGTAGGTTTAGGGTTAGGGTTAACCCATATCCCTAACACATATAGTATGTCAACACGTGGGTTTAGGGTTAGGGTTAACCCATATCCCTAACACATATAGTATGTCAACACGTGGGTTTAGGGTTAGGGTTAACCCATATCCCTAACACATTTAGTATGTCAACACGTGGGTTTAGGGTTAGTGTTAGGGTTAACCCATATCCCTAACACATATAGTATGTCAACACGTGGGTTTAGGGTTAGGGTTAACCCATATCCCTAACACATTTAGTATGTCAACACGTGGGTTTAGGGTTAAGGTTAACCCATATCCCTAACACATTTAGTATGTCAACACGTGGGTTTAGGGTTAGGGTTAACCCATATCCCTAACACATTTAGTATGTCAACACGTGGGTTTAGGGTTAGGGTTAACCCATATCCCTAACACATTTAGTATGTCAACACGTAGGTTTAGGGTTAGGGTTAACCCATATCCCTAACACATATAGTATGTCAACACGTGGGTTTAGGGTTAGGGTTAACCCATATCCCTAACACATTTAGTATGTCAACACGTGGGTTTAGGGTTAGGGTTAACCCATATCCCTAACACATTTAGTATGTCAACACGTGGGTTTAGGGTTAGGGTTAACCCATATCCCTAACACATTTAGTATGTCAACACGTGGGTTTAGGGTTAGGGTTAACCCATATCCCTAACACATTTAGTATGTCAACACGTGGGTTTAGGGTTAGGGTTAACCCATATCCCTAACACATTTAGTATGTCAACACGTGGGTTTAGGGTTAGTGTTAGGGTTAACCCATATCCCTAACACATATAGTATGTCAACACGTGGGTTTAGGGTTACGGTTAACCCATATCCCTAATACATATAGTATGTCAACACATGGGTTTAGGGTTAGGGTTAACCCATATCCCTAACACATATAGTATGTCAACACATGTGTTTAGGGTTAGGGTTAACCCATATCCCTAACACATATAGTATGTCAACACGTGGGTTTAGGGTTAGGGCTAACCCATATCCCTAACACATATAGTATGTCAATACGTAGGTTTAGGGTTAGGGTTAACCCATATCCCTAACACATATAGTATGTCAACATGTGGGTTTAGGGTTAGGGTTAACTCATATCCCTAACACATATAGTATGTCAACATATGGGTTTAGGGTTAGGGCTAACCCATATCCCTAACACATATAGTATGTCAACACGTGGGTTTAGGGTTAGGGTTAACCCATATCCCTAACACATATAGTATGTCAACACGTGGGTTTAGGGTTAGGGTTAACCCATATCCCTAACACATATAGTATGTCAACACATGGGTTTAGGGTTAGGGTTAACCCATATCCCTAACACATATAGTATGTCAACACATGGGTTTCACTGTTACTGTGCGTTGTCCTTGGCCAAGGTAGGGAATTATAATAAAGACGCTTATGAGTGTATCCTGTAAATCACCTGGCAGAGCAGGTAGAGCAAGACATGCACACTGCCAATAATTTAGAAATGACTTGTGAACTGCACATGACACAATAAATTGGTCCAGATTTTTTATAACAGAAAAGAAAGATGTTGTGAAATAAAAGCCAAATGCAGTCAGCAGTGTTGGAATAAAATACTAATAGCCTGGACATGGTCCTCCAACTCCTGCATTTGCATGCCATGGTCTGACCATGTCAAGGTCATAGTGTTTAAGCTTGAGAACCAAAAGTAAAATAGGAATGTAGCAGGATTAAAAGCACATCGCTACAATATGCTGTCAGTGGCTTTCGTATTAGTCATTATGGAGTTATGACATTATTTTCGTTCTTCCTTTAAATGGGAAAACTATGACTTGGGGTAAAACCCCCAAAACGAAGCCCAGCTCTTACCGGATCTGGCTTACTGTAGCATCAAGGCGGCTGAACAGATCATGGAACAGAATGCAGCTGGACTTGCTGTTGATGTCATAGCCGAAGCCTCTCTTCCAGTATTGCTTCAGGTCGCCAGAGTATTCCATCACCTGTCAGACACAGCACAGCTAGAACGCCTGCACTATTACAGTGTTCACCATTACTATCACCATTACAATGTTTATCATTACTATCACTATTACAGTGTTCACCGTTACTAGCACCATTACAATGTTTATCATTACTATCACTATTACAGTGTTCACCATTACTAGCACCATTACAATGTTTATCATTACTATCACTTTCAGTGTTCACCATTACTATCACCATTACAATGTTTATCATTACTATCACTATTAGTGTTCACCACAACTATCACCATTACAATGTTTATCATTACTATCACTATTAGTGTTCACCACAACTATCACCATTACAATGTTTAGCATTACTATCACTATTACAGTGTTCACCATTACTAGCACCATTACAATGTTTATCATTACTATTAGTATTAGTGTTCACCACAACTATCACCATTACAATGTTTATCATTACTATCACTATTAGTGTTCACCACAACTATCACCATTACAATGTTTATCATTACTATCAGTATTAGTGTTCACCATTACTAGCACCATTACAATGTTTATCATTACTATCAGTATTAGTGTTCACCACAACTATCACCATTACAATGTTTATCATTACTATCACTATTAGTGTTCACCATTACTAGCACCATTACAATGTTTATCATTACTATCAGTATTAGTGTTCACCATTACTATCACCATTACAATGTTCATCATTACTATCACCATTACAATGTTCATCACCATTATCACTATTACAGTGATCACCATTATCTTCATGTTGTAAAGTCATGAAATGATTAAGAGGCGCAGGTGACTCCATACCTGTCCATCTGATTCATCAAAGAGGTTGCACCAAGGGGAGATCGTGTCATTGATGGTGAAATCATGCGCACACAGGTAGAACGCTGCCTCCACAGAGTCTGGGCATCGAGGAAAAACACACCAGTGAACTTTCATGAAGCTCAGTTGCATATTTTAGCTCCCACTCTTCCCATTAAACTGGAAAAACAGTTACAGGTTCTTCCCTACTTATGTGTACACCACCCTAAGAATCAAAACCTTTGAAGGAACACAGATAACACAAAGTAGATTTTACTGCACTCAATAAGATGGGAGGAAACCAAACTGAGCAAACATCGCCCCCTCGTGTCCTACTGCGGCATTGCAGGACCAAGATGACGCAAAGTAGCGGGATTAAGCTGACGTAGCTATCATGGCTATCTTCCTCCACATCACCTTACAACGGATATCATTACATGGCACTTTCGCCAGCATCATTTCTCACCTGTTTTGCAGGATTGTGCTGGTCATAGCAGCTATCTGACTAAAGACAGGGGCAGCCTTTCCGTACTGTTCGCATTCGCTTTTAATTAGCTAATGATTTATGGTAGTGCTTTATTTTCTGTATTTTCCACTTTTAGATTTGATCTTATTCTCTTTCTAATGCATGCTTCTCAAATATAAAGCACATGGCGACACATTTAAATGAAGTGCTATATAAATCCAGCATTATTTTTATTAGCACTGTGACCCCGCACGTTTCTACCCTGCAGCTCACAGGACCCTCGCAACTGCCCCGCCACAGTCCCGCTGCAGGCTAACGGCCGGCGCTGCCCTGACCCAGGGTGATGTTGGCGTAGGGGATCCGCAGCGTATCGGCCACCTTCTCCCGAACCCGTGTCATCTCGGGCCCGCCGTTGAAGAGCGCCACCTGCGGCGCAGCCTCCAGGTTCTTCTCCACCAGACGCCGACACCGATCGAAAAAGCGCATGAGCGCGTCGTTTACGGTGCGCTCCAGATCCGCTCCTGAAAGAAAGAAAAGCGAAAAGCAGGTTTGGTTTGCGCTGCGAGGAAGGTTGTGCTCAGCGGACGCAAACAGAACTGGGGCAGAGTAAACACAAACAGAACTAGAGCAGAGTAAACACAAACAAAACTAGAGCAGAGTAAACACAAAAGGGAAACAGAATCTCTGCTACTGCAGAAACGGCTTTGGTTTATCATGCGCTATAGTGCAATTATAATAAAGTCGCTTTCGTTTTAACCAGTTCATCGCAACGTTTTGGACCCGTAGGTGTCATGTGTCATGTACGGAGTTCAGAGGAAAGTGTGAGTGAAGGAACACTAACGGGACTGACTCCTGCAGGCATTACCTGGCATACCCAGAGTGTCCGTTAAACCTCGCTGGAAAGCGACGGTGCTGTTCACGCACCGATGTTTGGAGCTCGTCACGAATTTGACGCGTCCTGCGCGAAGATTGCGCTCCGTTAGCAGGGAGGGGAACGAGCGCACCAGCCTCTGCGCCAGGTGCCCGAGGTCCGCTCTGCCTTTGGCGGCGAGCCGGCCGTCCATCTCGTACGTGTAGCGCATCTGCCACGATTCCAGTCCCGGCAGCGGACCCCGGTCGCCGGTGGCCGCGGCGGCAACGAGGTCGCGGAGCTTGTGAAACTTCTTGATGTTCCCGATGGTCGGGTACCTCGTTCCGTGGCGCACGATGGCCGTGAGGTGCGCGGCTCGGCAGCCGGGTGCGGGGGGCTTCACCGCGGACGCGTTCACCGTGAGAACGTCGTCGATCAAATGCGGGTTCACCTCTTCGTAGCGACTTTTGGTGTTAAAATATTTAGCGAGGACGGGTATGTCTCCGGCGGAGGCGACAAAAGACAACAACGCGAGGCATACAAGAATGCCATGGACTATAAAACACACTGCTGGGGATGCGTTTTCAGACATTGTACCGTTTACGCACCGCAACCCAAGCCCGTTATTCTTCCCTGGATTCGCAAAGCACGAAATGGCGTCTGTCCCGAGAAATGTATCCAAAAGTGGACGTGTTTTTTTTTCCTTTGGGTCTCGGGTCCACGGTTGGCCAAATGGTGGCTTGCCTGGAGTTTACTTAAGCGCATATGCTTGGCTACGTGCTTGTCACCGTTAGACTGAAATGTTCAGTGTTTCAGTTAATTCGTTAATTATTATACTGTTTGATTCAGTTCATACAGTCTATTAAAGTGACAGGTGCATTCTTCCAGATTTACCGTAGGCAATATGTAAAACGAATGTAGGCCTAAACTAAAATGGCTTTACGAATTTCTTAAATAATTGATTAAACTCCATGGACCTCCCACATGACTCCCCAGGTTAGTGCACAGAGATGCGGTCTAGCTTTACGTTTTTGTGCCAGCTTTATAGCCGCTAGAGGGCGCTAGACTATCACACTGCAGACACTGTAAGGCCAAACGTTAAACTGTAACACATTAAATTGTAACACATTAAAATGTAACACATTAAGTGGCCATGCCTTAATCTTAATTTCAATCATTTATGTACCTTTGTATGGTCAAACATAGTGAATTTGATCATGACCAAGTTCAGAATACGCTGCAGGATTTTCTCTTACACTTGTACTGCCAAACTAATATTAAAAAAAACCCCACCAACAAACATAAAACCCCCGCATTAACCTCTGAAAAACCGATCCGGTGTGGAAGTCTGTTTGGAGCGTGACGGAGGGAAGGCGGGGGTGCTCGTGGCGTAAGAGCGCAGGGCGTTGTGGGAGTCCAGCCCCTCGCGGACCTTCGCCTGCACGTTACCGAGCGTGGCGCGTGCAGTCTCGGTGAGCGCGGTCGCCGTGAGCGTGGCGAGGGAAAACCGAGTAACGGAACATACCGGCGTAGTCGTCACTAAATCCGTTTAGTCTGGAGCGTGGCCACGACACGTCGGGATCGAGCTACGAGCCCCTGATGGAAAATCCGGTGAGTAAAAGCACCAAACTTCCCTTCTGTTCTCGAAGCGTTACAGATGGCAGCATGTCGTAGGTCCGGTTCCCGGTGTTTGTTTACGCTGTAGCCTCTTGTTTTTGTTTACTAAAGGGGGGAGGTGGGGTCGCATTTACGCTCTTGTTTTTGTTTACTAAATGGGAGAGGGGGGGGTCGTGTTTACGTTGTAGCCTCTTGTTTCCGTTTACTAAAAGAGAGGGGGTCATGTTTATGCTGTAGCCGCTTGTTTTTGTTTACTAGAGGGGTCGTGTTTACACTACAGTCCCCGTTCATGAAACTGACCCACTCCCATAGCAGGGTGGAGGCAGAAACTACGTGTTGCTTTGGAAGGAAAATACTCCAGGCAGCTTCCTAACTAAAGAGAAAGTACCGCAGAGAGAGCTCCCAGACACGGGAGTACCCTCTGCCAGACACATTCAGGCCGATAATCTCACGCTGTGGATTTATGGCTGACTGCATCGACTGACACCGATCAGATATCAGAAGTGTGTACGTGTTTATGTTCTGTCCTCGTTCAAGCTTGCATATTTCGACTGTTCTGTCCACACATCTAAATTTATGACTTACTTGGTCAAGAATGGCTCACCTGTGGCTTGATGGCTTTTCTGTGGTTGTTATTTGGGTTGGTGAAAGTGAAACAGTACAGGATATTCACCTAAAAGGTATGTTAAGATGGGTGGCATTGCACGTAAGAATGCATGAATTTAAAAGGGTTAATGATGATGTAGGCTACTAGTTTTGCCACATCATTAAAGGTTTACTCCTGGTTTTGGTTTTTCATTAAGGGTTTATTTCAGGTTTTGGTTTTAAGCCTAGAGGCTTGAAGCAAGCCGGCTTCCCTACAGTGGCTTTAATGTTTCAGTGGTTTCTGTTTAGTGAGTGTGTTCTGAAGAGCAGAATGAGAGACCTTTTGACCCCATTCTTGGTATAGTTTTCATTGCTTGTCTCTGAACGGACCTACATCGATGAGACTAGAGCAATCCTGTATGTGGATATTCTAACTGCTTTGCCTTTGGCGGTGGATTGGGGGCTAATCCCTGGCCACTAGGAAAGTAACTGAAATTGTCTGGGTCATGATGGGCTCGTGGGCCAGCTAGGATGAAGGGCAGAATCTAGGATAGCATAACAACATCCCTCGGACTGGATGAAAGTGTCAGCTCAAGGCTGAAAGCGTTTGACCGATCGGTTGACGTCTCTCCAGATTGAGATGAGCAGATCGCCGTTGTCACTGGGCTCCGACACGGTGCCGAGTGTGACAGCACCACAAATGTGAAACGGGGCCACATTGTGTGAGACAGCGAGAGGAAGTTTGTGTGATCCCAGCTATGAAAAGGGACGAAGAAGCGACCAGCCCTCTCGCCCTCTCGCTCTCTCGCTCTCTCGCTCTCTCCATCTATGCATCTCTTTGCCTCGCTCTCAACACTGATCTGGATTGGATCAGATGTAATACTTGAGTGTATGATTCTCAGGCTTGCCTCTGTACTAAACCAACACCTGTGTTTATGTTCGTGGTTAAGCACTGCACTATTCCATCAGATAAATCGGAAGGAAGAACTGAGAATGTTTAGGGGTTGGGGGTTAAGCGGTTAGGGGTTAGGGGTTAAGCGGTTAGGGGTTAGGGGTTAGGTGCTTAGGGGTTGGGGTGATTCTCTCGCTTTCTTAATTTTTATTTTCTCATCTCTTCTTTATGCATTTGGAAGAGGTGAAGGTTTAAAACCTTAATTTATTTTATGCATTTCATATAATTATTTTATTAGAATTTACACAAGCGTTGAGAGATACATATATTGATTTGTGAAGACAGCTCTTTTCAGATATCTAGGGCTTCTAGAACTTTTTGACCTCTGGTTATCTAGAGTTTATTCAGAAGTTGAAGTTTTCTACATAATTCATATTTGCCCCAGCTATAAAAAAAAGTGACAGGGTGATGTAATATTACAATATCACTGGAAAATAATTGTGGTTAAAAGCAGTTTTGCTTATTGCTTTTACTTTTGTATGTATGTGTTTTGGCGATTTGTGAGACTTACATGTTCTTCCTTTTTCTTCCCTCGGTTTCTCTCTCTCTCTCTCTCTCTCTCTCTCTCTCAGGCACACACACACACACACACACACACACACACACACACACACACACACACACACACACACACCCCCCCATGTCCCTTTTTTTGTCCTACTTAAAGGGAACTGTGTTATGACTCTAAATATAGCCACAGGCTGTAGTCTTGTCATTAATCTCTCAGCAAGATCAATGCTCATACAAACACAATAAGAGTTTCTCTTACACACACACACACACACACACACACACACACACACATAGAGAGGTAGGTAGGGATGGGTAATATGGCAAATATGATCAAAAATTTTAAAAAAAATATTCCACAAATAAATCACCCAACTCTCTCTGACTGTCTGTCTGTCTGTGTGTGTGTGTCGGGGGGGGTGGAGTAGGAGTTTTTTTGACATGTTTTGTTTTACTAAAGTGCATCAGTGCGTCAACGTGTTCAGGGTTCAGGAGTTTTACTGTTAGTGCATTGATGCGTTCAAGGTTCGTTTTATACTGAGATAATAATATGCTGAGGGGTGATAAAAGCCTCCGAAATGTTATAGCAAGAGCACTTGCACATTAATGCCCTCATCTCTCTCTCTCTCTCTCTCTCTCTCTCTCTCTCACACACGCACACACACGCACAGAGGGTGTTATTTTGTTTCTGGTTACGCTGGCTGCAAAACACTTTCAGTCTAATGGTGAAGTGGTTAGTAACATGACGCCGTGCGTTTCGTGAGGAAACGAGAGAAAACGAAAATGGGCAGAATCCACAGGAGGCAAGAATGAAGAACTTCAGCAAGCACTGGAGGCTAGAAGCATGGATGTCTCCCATTCTGGTGTTCACAGTCCTTGTGTTGAGGGGTGGCCTTTTAGAAGGTGGGGATCTGGAGAGCCCAGTATTCTGTGACCCAACACATACACGTGTATGTGCACGCGCATGCGTGCACAAAGACGTCGAATTTAGGGTTATTAGTAACACATGTTAAGCAATAAGAGTTGTGGGCTTAATGCGTGTCTGTTCTGTATCGGTTCCTAAAGACAGGCCCCCTTACCAGCCTGGTTGGTGTCCGGGCTGGGTGTGCGTTGGTGTTGAGGTGATGCACAGCAGAGCTAGGAGGAGCTGATCAGACACAACGGTTGTGTTTTCACTGGCTTCCTTGACAGTCTTGTCCAGAGCAACTTGCAGTAGTGTTTTGTTACAGTAGCGTTTTGTTGGGTCCATGGTAGAATTCCTTGTCATAAAGTACAAGTGTAAAATACAAATACAATTGCCTTCATTTCCTGCTGTAAGGAAGCAGTCAGTGGAGGAGAGGCTGTGCTCTGGGGGCGGTTTCGGTGACTCACTGGCCAATCCCACCAGTCTGAGGCACTCACATGACTGATGGGTGATGATCAAAGGACAACATGTGAGTGCGATTGTGAACTTATAGCGTCTGGCTGGTAATGTGCCACTTCACTCCTACTACTTTGGCAGATATTGTGGTTAAATAATTAATAAATGTCTTGAAATCAAGATTGAGAAAGAAAGAGGCTTTTTTTTTTTTTTCAAGTTTAGAGCTATACTTTGTTTCACATTGCTGTCATACATTGGGAGATTGGGAACAGGGTATTGTGTGCGTGCGGGTGCATGTGTGTGCACATGGAGCTGTGTGTGTGGAGATGTGTGTTCAAGCCTCTTAAATTCAAGCCTGTTGACCAGAGCAAAGACAGATGTGCTCTAACCAGGCTTCAGATCTCATGGAAGACGAGCGTGGAGTCTATGCTCTGTCCTGGCTCCCAGATGGTGGTATGAACTTCCTCGGGCTGTCTGGACAGCAGAGTCCCTTGCAGTCTTCAAACGAAGACTGAAGGCCCATCTATTTGTGGAATATTTAAATGACCAGTGACCATGCTCCTATGTTGACTAACTTAAACTGTAGTCCTTATTGTATGGTTTTGTTTATTATACTGATTGTTGTCTGTTATAGAGCTTATATGTTTTGCACTTCCAGGCATCAGCATTGATCCTTGTACTTCAACAGTATTTTAGTTGGTATCTTGGACTCTGACCTGCTGTAATGGCTAGGATGTATTCTATGAGTAAATGACAAAGCACTTTTATAAGTCGCTTTGGACAAGAGCATCTGCCAAATGCCGTAAATGTAATGTGCTGATTAAAAAATGTAACATCATAAAAAGTTGTGGGAACTGGAATTGGACCTTCTAACCCGTTAGAAGCTTGGTCAGTGCCGTTGAGGACACATGAACACTAGAAAGCAGAAGACAACCCAGCCTCCCACCCACTACTTAGCGCACATGGTATTTATTCTCCCACCAGGAAAGGATAGAAACACTCCTTTATGTGTGTTTATAGTGTTCCTAGGGAGTGGTTTTGTGTCCAGGAGAGAGCTGTGCTCTTTCTTTGTCTACCTGTCTCTCTCTCTCTCTCTCTCTCTCTCTCTTTCTCCCTCCCCACTATAAAATCGACAACAGTTGTCTTGTCTCATGTCCTCAGAGGACGTTTGTGGTCTTATGTTCCACCCAGAGCTCTGGGCAGGTTTAGCTTTGTTCCAGTTCTCATCTTGTCTGGTCTTGTTGCTTTTCTCCTGATCCTGGTCTGTTACGGAGCACAGCGGTTAATGTGAGGCCAGTAACATTCTCTGTGGACTCCTAATGCACCGTATCTGTCAGATTAGAACTTTTTTAACACATAATTTCCAGTGTCTTTTACATTAGTCTGCCGATTATTTGGATTTGTTTGGCCACGTCTGGAACATTTGTGAGCGATTTCAGTTTGGAGTTCTGCCGTGATCAGCGGAGGCAGTGTGTCTCAGTATGCTGTCAGCCTGATGAGAGGGTTTGCTGAAGGCTGAGATGTTTATGCCAACAGATCCCTGATTTTCTTGCAGCTGCAGGCAGTGCATCGCTGCAACAAAAACTAGGCAAGAGGGCCAAAATAAGAGGGCCAAGATGCTAAATCTTGGCCGGACTTCCGCCTTTCCGCACGGTGTGCGTGGCCGCCGTGCTCGCTGCCTGGCGCGCGCGGCGGACGAGTCGCGCCTCCCGGCGCGCGTTCGCAGGTTTTCATCTGCGCTCCGTCGCCTTTCACGTCCAAACGAGCACGAGATCCGCGTCAGACGTCCGAACCATTTCGCCATTTCCATTTAGCGCCGCGGCACCAGTTTGACAAAACAGGAGGTGATGTGCAATGAATGCACTTTCACCGTGGCGCCCGCGCGCGCCTTCCACTCGCCTGTCGCTCGTGTCCAGAGTTTTCTGCAACGCTGGCAGCTCGAGCTTTCGCTTTGCGGCAGGGACAAGCAGTGTCACGATACCGCCATCAAACGCAGCCTTTAACCAGCCACCTAATGACCGAATCATCGCGGAGGAAACACCTGGTGCAAGACTGGAAAACGATATAGAAACGAAGACAGTTTCCAGGTTTATTAACTTGTCGAAGAGTACATGGCAGTGATATGAAATACATATATTACATGAAATTATCAAAAGCCATGCAATAACAATAAAATCAATATTTGAAAATCAGTATTTACAGAATGTTGGGTGTTTGCATATCTGTGCATGCTTGTGCGTATGTGTGCACGCACTTGTGTGTGTTAAGTAAATATTTTCATGCTTTGGTGCACCCAGTGGAAACTGCTCCAGGTGTAGGAGATCCAGTGGCTTGGGGCCCACAAACAGAATTGAAAGGTGATGCAAAGTGACTTGTGTTTAGGCTCCATCGTTTACTACTACAAATGGAGGACTTGTTAGAAGTGGATGCAGTAATCAAGGGCATATATCTTGTTCTGTCTAAACCACGTAGTTTTATTACCTCCGTCTAGTGCAGTTGCATTGCACGTCGACTCTCAGCAGTTAAAATGAGTTCCTGTAAGACACACGAGCGTGCGCATGTGCACTTCATCGTCTTCTTCCTCCACCTGTTCTGTGTGCATGTGACTGCATGTTATATAATTACATCATAGCGTCATTTTATGTCCAAAGGCCACTGAGCTCTGCTGACATGGTAGCTGTAATCTCTAATCGCTGTTTCTGTCCTCTGCTATCTTGCGTCATGTTTTTCGCTCCCCGTCCCGTCCCTCCGGCCCCCGTGTGGCTCACCTTGCATGTGGGTTGTTTAGAAACCTAAGATAAGCCTTTGGTCAGACGCAGCAACTTTCAGAATAATTCATAGAGAATAATTCCCAGGCCTGCCTGTCTGTATTAATCTGCAGGGCAGGACTAATTTTCAGTCTGTTGAGAGCTGTACAGATCAGCGTACACTCACTCACTCACTCTGATTACTGAATAAATATAATGGTAAAGGTACTGTTCACTATGTGTTCACATGAACATGTTTATGAGGTTTCCATCTCGGCAAAGGGTGTATCCACCACTGTGCTGTGTGTGTTTGCATAGCAGAAAGCTGTGGGAACTGAACGTGGCAGTATGTGTGCAGCCAAGCAGTGTGATTGAGATTTTGATTTCTGCTGCTTTGTTCAAAGTCCTTGACTTCTTCCTCACCCCTCAGCTGTAATGTGAGCTGAAGGCTCAAGCACGGCATGTGAGTGTTTATGTGTAAATTGCAGTTGTTGTCGCAGAACAAGTAATGGGTTGTTAACACTGGTCACAGCGCTGAAACTGCCTAAATGAACACAACGGCTGTGGCGGTTGTTCCTGTTTTTTTCATCTGTTTGGCGGCACAATTTTGTGGGCCGCTGACATCTGAGGTCACGGACCTTCGTTATAGTGATAATTCATCCTCCTGCCCTACATTTCTCTACCATAACATGGAGGCAAACACAGCATTTCAACCACACTAGATATGCTAGCTTTTATTAATTAGCATGCTGTTACATGACATTTTTGTTGTGATGTGTTTGTGTATGATATAATACTGATATAACAGTGGACTGTGTTTTATATTTTTTATTTCAGTGCTGGATATCTCCTACTGGAAGAAACCAAAGAGGGATTAAATAGCAACACCTACAAAGATTTCTTGTCTGTTCCATTTCTCATTTTTAAAAGAGAAGGGGTGAGAGACAAAATCCCCCCCCCCGAGCCAGATTTCCAATGTCCCAGGGACAGCATAAGAACTCTCTGGGGACTCGACTGCTGAGTGTGTACTGTCCAGTCACTCCTAGCCCACCCATCGTTGAGACACCCCTGCTCCAACTCAACCCTTCTCAGCAATGAAGGAGGTGGGGCTCTGGTCAGTGACAGAGGTATCTGATTGGCTGGCTGAGGAGGGTATGCCAGAATATTCTGAGGTCCTCAGAAATGTGGATGGTCGTGCGCTCCTGCAACTCTCTGAATCAGACTTCCGGAATTCTCCACTGGCACTGGTTACTGGTGACAACGGCCACCAGCTGCTGGAGCGTGTGGAGATGTTGCGCATCGCCAGCCACATGTATACGAGCGGTCACAATGGTAACGGACACCATGCCAATGCACATGTTGGTGACGGCTCCATTAGTAATGGAAAGATCCCGAGTGGGGAGCTGATGAACGGTTCCTGCTCGGAGCCTGTCCGTATCCACATCCCACTGCCCTCCGAGCACGAACGCTCGCCTTTCCCTACAGAATGGTCCAAGACTGCCGTGGCCTTCCTGTACGCCCTGTGCTGCTTTATCACAACAACCGTGGTTATTTCCGTGGTCCATGAACGAGTCCCGCCCAAAGAGGTCTCTCCACCCCTGCCAGATAAGTTCTTTGACATGTTTGAGCGTGTGCAGTGGGCCTTCTCCATCTGCGAAATCAACGGCATGCTGCTCGTGGGTGTGTGGTTTGTACAGTGGCTTCTGCTTAAACACAGGTCAGTCTGTAACAGTCTGTCTAAGCACAGGCCAGTCTATAATAGTCTGTCAAAGCACAGGCCAGTCTGTAACAGTCTGCTTAAACACAGGCCAGTTTATAATAGTCTGTCAAAACACAGGCCAGCCTGTAACAGTCTGCTTAAACACAGGCCAGTCTGTAACAGTCTGCTTAAACCCAGGCCAGTCTGTAACAGTCTGCTTAAACCCAGGCCAGTCTGTAACAGTCTGCTTAAACCCAGGCCAGTCTGTAACAGTCTGCTTAAACACAGGCCAGTTTATAATAGTCTGTCAAAGCACAGGCCAGTCTGTAACAGTCTGCTTAAACACAGGCCAGTCTGTAACAGTCTGCTTAAACACAGGCCAGTCTGTAACAGTATTCCAAAATGTGAGTAAGTCTACAATGGTGTCTGTCAGAACGTGGTTCACTCTGTAACAGTCTGCTCAGAAATGGGTCACTATCTGACAGGATGTGCCTACATCTCTCTGTAATATTCTGCTCAGACACAGGACAGACTGTCAAACAAGTCTACTCACACATCGTCTACTCAAACTTTACTGTAGCATGAATGTTAAAATGGTACATTCTCACATACTTGTTGTGTACCCATTTTTGTGAAATAGATTTACTCAGAATGAGTTTTATATGCACATTAAATGTGCCACCGTCCACTGAGAGGAAATGTGAGACCCAGGCCTGTTACGTGGGAATGGTGCACGAGATGTGAGATACATGGGATATGTGTTTGACTAGTGACAGACTTAAATTAGGCTTTGACTGAAATGGATCTTGAATGGTATAACTCCATTTGTGGTGTCATTTAACGCAGGGTTAGTCCTATGAGCAGGCCTAACTGTGCGGCTGTGTTTTCAGGTCCATCGTTGGTCGCCGCTTCTTTTTCATTGTGGGCACGATGTACCTGTACAGGTGCGTGACCATGTACGTCACCACCTTACCTGTTCCAGGAATGCACTTCCAGTGCTCGCCCAAGGTAACACTCCTTAGCAGCGCCTGCATTCCTCCACCCTCCACCCCAGCCGTACCCCTGCTCTGCGCAACTCGCCCACATGGCTGAGGATAATGGCTGCTTAGCTATTGTGTTTTGGTTTTGAAATAGAAACTTATTGAACAAGGATAACAATGGTGAACTAAACCTGAATTTAAAAGGATTGTAAATGTTGAATGAGCTGACTAGTTTAGTAACCACTGACACTTTGCTTTACTTCATCTTGGAATTGCCTCTACTTCATTTGGTTCAGTGTAGTTCAGTTATTTCTATAGTTGAGAGATTATTTATTTATATGTATATTCCGTATTCCCTTCCCTTCCCCCGTCATACAACTACCAACCGAGATTTTATGGGAATATAGTAAAAATGGTTGTTGTTCATTTGAGAGAAGAACACAGCTAACCCTGTACCTGAAGCCCTTTAAAGCTCACTGTCCCTAACCAAGGTTACAGGAAAGTTTGGATGCGCACACACACACACACACACACACACACACACACACACTCTCCCAGTGCTAATGTGTGTGTGTGTGTGTGTGTGTGTGTCTTTTGCAGCTCTTTGGGGATTGGGAGGCCCAGCTGAGGCGTATTATGAAGATGATTTCTGGTGGTGGCCTGTCCATAACAGGATCTCACACCATGTGTGGGGACTATCTGTACAGCGGACACACCGTGATGCTAACTTTAACATACCTCTTCATTAAAGAGTGTGAGTGCACTCACACAGTTACACATTTTCAGAATTTTAAATTGCGCATCATTAACCTTTTGGTTCATCACCATGCCCATGTTTCTGGGTAAAGGCCCATCGTGAAGTTTCACTCAGAAAGTCCCTGCTGAGGCTACAGCGACTGTGTTGCATTTGCTGGACTGGAGTCTCACCAACAGCGCCATCTTATGGCAATGCTTTAACATTTACATTTTAGTGCCGTTTGTGACTTGCATATTTTTGGCATTTACATTTATGGAATTTAGCTGACACTTTTATCCAAAGCGACTTACAATTATGACTGAACACAGCTTGAGCAATTGAGGGTTAAGGGTCTTGCTTAGGGGCCCAACAGTGGGAACCTGTCAGTGGTGGGGGTTGAACTGGCAACCTTCCCAAAGTCTTTTTACTTGTACATTTCTCTACATGAGCTATAAAGTAAACAATCCTGAGCAGTATTTCTTAAATATGTTTTTTTTTTTTTTCCATGTGTATTTTCAGCAATATTATATACAGAAATGAGCAGGCTGTTTGTGTCCTGGTGTGCAGATTCTCCGCGGCGGTGTTGGTGGTATCACTGGATGTGTCTGTGCCTGAGTGCTGTTGGGATCTTCTGCATCTTGCTGGCCCACGATCACTACACCGTGGACGTGGTGGTTGCCTACTTCCTCACCACACGCTTCTTCTGGTGGTACCACACAATGGCCAATCAGCAGGTGCGTGGTCTCGTTAAAGCAGCGTTTGACTTCTCGTAGGAGATCAGAGATTTGTGACTGCTCTGATTAATCGTCTCGCCCTGCAATAAGACCGAGGATTTCAGTTAACACGGCCGTTACGCGCTACCGCTCTTGCGCGGAACTTTGTTTTGCCTTCTTTTATGTGACAGTCTTTTTTTTTTGTGTGTGTGCCACAGTTTCTGAAGCAGAGTTCCCAGGGGAACCTATTTTCCCGGGTCTGGTGGTTCCGCCTCTTCCGATATTTTGAGCAGAATGTTCAGGGCATCGTCCCTCGCAACTATCAGCTGCCGTTGCCGTTGCCATGGCGCTTTTTACCACGGAGCCGGGTAACATACAGCCGGCTGGACTCCCACTGACCTGGCTGCGTGTGATTGGATGGAGCTCTATGAGACTCTGAGAAGGAGAGAGGGGACTCCGTTTCCCATCAACCCCTATATGACTGTCTGAGCACTGTGACGCATATATTCCACATTATTCCATATTTTTTGTGTGTGAATTTTCTTTTTAAACAATTCACTTTCAGTAAAAGACAGTGTATGAGGTGCACAGCTTTAGACATCCAGACAACATTGTATCACCAAAATATTAACTTTAATATATACCGGTATATGTTATACCAAGATATATTATATATTTATATTATTTGGTATAAGGCAGCACTTTCTGATACAGTAGCAAGTCTGAATATTTAAGCCTAAGGACAACACAGTCGGACAACTTAAGGCTAATTAACCACCAGTGCGCTGAAGTACGCTCCTACTCCTTCTTCATTTTTATTTTATTTTATTTTTTTAAATAATCATACTAATTGTGGTAAAAATGCAATTTTTCTAAACAATTCCTCAGATTTGTTATCCAGCTATAGGATGTTTTTAGTTTTGTATTGTTGTAAACTGGAGCATGTCCAGTCACTATTTCTGCAGTGCCTTCCTCCTGAGCGATTGTACGACGCCCAAAATCTGGCGGAACAGCAACCACGCACCTCAGTATCATCAGAATAACGTCATATCTATATTCACAAATGTGCGGGTTTTTTTGTCAGTCCGAATGTTCCTGTTACTGTTACTGAATTGACTGTAATCACAGGGAAACTTAATAGATCGGTTAGAATGTATGTGAAAGGTCAATTCCACCTTACTTGAGTCTTCAAAACCAAAATACTTAATGCGCAGAGAGTGATCTTGAATGCGCAGAGAGTGATCTTGAATGCGCAGAGAGTAGACTTGAATGCACAGGCCTTTATTAGCAATTCAGATTGAGTGTTTTATTACTTTCAGGCATTCTCTGTGTACCGTCCTGCTGCCCACCTTGTTCAGGAGTAAAAGGAGAGGAAGTCACAGGAAATGACAGCGAGGAAACAGCATGTTTCTGCTTTACATTATTGTAAAGGAATGTTGCAGATGTCACACTCAGTTGTTTGAGTCTGCCAGGCTGAGACCCTCGTGGTTCACCCTCCATGCTTATCTTGCCCACTGCAGCCTGTCGCAGCTTGCTGGGATGGGTGAGCCCTGTACTTGAACGATGACGTGCAGTTTAGCGATGACTTGCAGAGCTGTTGGAACCACCGCCTAGCATGTAACGTACCGATCGCCCGGAGCACAGAAGGACCGTCTGGGACAGCAAGCCAGCCATGTGGTTGTGCCTAGTCAGATACAGAGCCTTTCATGCCTGATTCTTGGAAGTGTTTTCGGGACATGACTGTACACGCTTTACACCGTAAGATGCTGTGGGTGTTTATGTGGTCAGAGAGGTTTCATTGTTGTGGCTGGGCGTCTCAGGATGGTGATGACCTGAAATGTTTTTAATGGTAATGTTTCAGGTTAAGAGCTGAAGTTTCCTCTTTCATCTGTTGGAGGTGAAGATTCTAACAGCTCTGAGTGCTTTATTTATGTTTGTATTTATCCAAATCAGTAATTGGAGCCACAGTGGCATGGGTGAGACAAGCCATTCACGTGGCTCCACATTCCAACCCAAGAAGAACATGTTACACTTGAATGTCGTCATAAAGGTCAAAGGTGCCAAGGGTTTATGTTTGTTGCACAAATCTACATGGAGTATTATGTGTTTGACGTCAGTTTTCAGGGTAAATGATGTATCGGGATGGGTGGGGTCAGATCAGGACATCCTTTCCAAGATAATTAGACACCAGTAGTCTTTCCAGTTCTGCATTTAAAGCCAAAAATAGTGTGAGAGATTGCCAGAGGCTGTTTTGACGGAAATCTTTAAGGTATAGGGTTGGGAGTTTATGCCCACACCTTAATAAATGATCTCTTGTTATAGTTCATTGTCATGCGTGGGGCATAGTCTTGCCACTCTGCAGTTTCTTATTGGAGTTGAACACACAAAACCCCCATAATTCTCTCTTTTAAACACAGTCATGTCTTTTTTAAATGTTCTACTACAGGATAACACAAAGGTGCCCACCACAGAATACCACAGAATAGAATATCACAGATTATCACACAATAAAATACCATAGAATACCACAGAAGACTTTACCGAGCTTTCTGTCAGGTTCTATTGGCTTTATTTGTGTAGATGTATATGAATGGTTGGTTTGTGGCAAGTACTAGTAGTTCCATAAATGAAACATAGCCAAACTTTATGAATAAATGTGATATACACAAAGATATAGGAGACTATACTGTAAGATCTTTATTTTCAGACAGCATGTTCGTTTTGGCTTTTAAAAAGCTTCAAACTGGTTCCATGTGCAGTTCTAAATGCTGGGTAGAACTTTTGACTAAGGAAGGGTTTGAAGTCTGGTTTTCAGAGTGATGAAAAGCGCCAGTACTGACTACAGGTCAAACTCGCTTGTGTAAAGAGTAATCTTTTTTTTTTTGTTGTTTTTTTTGACTATTTATTGCAGACTAAAACTACATTTTGGATATTACTCTGTGTTATAAGTTAAAATTTAAATCTGTGTGGCAGTCTTCCTCACTGGGGTTTAGGTGTTTCCTGAAAGTGAAACAGCTTGTGATGCGCTGATGAAAGACCTCTTCATGAATGTTGGGAGTTTCAGCTCTTGGCTAGAAGAGAATTTATCCAAATATTGAACTTTGGTATGCTACAAATTCCCCCAAAGTCCCAACTCCCAGCATTGCTGAACAGGGGTTCTCACCCTTCCTGGTTGTGAACTGAGACGGAGCAAAAGTGTGAACCACGTGTCCCTGAGGACAGGGTGTGGGGACATTGACGGTATAACTGCCCTTCATTCCTGAGGTTGGTCAGGCAGTGTAATTGTGAAGTTGGCCAAGTGGTGGATGGACACTCCACACTCAGAAGGTTATGAGGCACTAAACACTGCAGCTCTGCATACATACTGGCATAGCCAGTTATAACGCTCAACACCGACTGGATCCTGAGACATGACTGAAACCAGTAACTGGGGGAAAGGGGTGTTTCCTTGGTGACACTGCTTGATTGCCAAATCATAGGGATTTGAATGGGACAGTGTCCGAGAACGTCCTATGTGGACATGTTTAGCAGTGAAGACAGATGTCTGCTGTCAATTAAGCATAATGACAAAATGACACTATTTTCTTTAAACTGAATTAAATGTAAGCATGTATGATTTTTATATGTGGATCAACACAATTACTTATCTTCATTATTTGTGTAAACCTGTTTGTGCCGATCAATCCTAAAGTGAACTGGAGATGGGGGTGAAGTTTGAATAAAACCTTTTATTCTGTATTTTCTTGTGTTTTTTTTTTTTTTAAGCACTAGCTGCCATTCCTTCTGATACCATTTACTTTTTAAATGTACCATAACATGATGATGGTGGGTATTAATTATGCATTATATTCTGCATATGTATTATATTCTGATTGATATCAATAATCTTTTTAATTTCCCTGTATTCTGGATCCATTCCATAATTTGCATAACTTTTGGCTGTATTGTACCACAGCATTTCACATCTTGAAATTATCATAGTTATTGTTATTATGGTTCAACAGTAGTAAGCATGGTGGGAATATAGCAGTTATCTAATATAGCAGTTGTCTTTAAGTAAATGATCTGAAGGGTCATCCCGTTATTCCCTGTGGTATTAACTTCTAGGCTGTAACTACCAGGATATAAGTATTTTATCTGCTTTGCACAGGTAAGATGTAATCTACCTTTATTTTGTAATATTTTGGATTTTTCAATGTTTCTAATTTAATGCTCATCCAGGCACGTCAGAGGATCTACTTCATACTTACATTAATACAGCCAGGCATTACTTGTTCACTAATGAGTTTAAAATAGTGCAGTTTGCATCTGGAGACCAGATCCATGCGGGGTTTAGTAACTGACGTTAGTCATGTTTCCAATAAAGCCTCATCAGAAACATTGTAAATTCCCTCTAATACACAAACGATTTATTACCAGATGTACAGGTTATATTGGGATTATACTTCTCTTTTTTGACCACTAGGCGGCGCCACGTCCCTTTGGTTCTGCAGTGCGCCGTTAGTTGTGAATCCGTCGATCTGGCTGTAAGGCTTCCTACTGATGTGACTGAAATGTGAGTTGCTGTGTCTTTTCCTCTTCTTGAACTGTAGAAACTATAGAAGTGCTTTTGCTGAGAGGGAGAGGCAGACGCCTTACGTGTTCTTTTAGGTTTCCCATACCTGCTGCTGTGTGATCAGTGTCAGGAGACTTGTGGCAGGCTGGGCAGTGGGACTCATGAGAAACATTTTCACATATCCTGTAGTGGCCCTGCAATCAGAGGAGCCTGAACCAGAGGGAGAGGAGTCCTCGAGACCGTTATGGCTCCTCGTCCTGTACTGATGGTATGTTACGGTAGGTGGAACTTCCTGGCATCCGCTGGACCCAGACTAGTCCATCGGATAGTGCAGGATAGTGACTCTCCAGAGACCGGTGGTGAGCTCTACACCAGTGCAGCTGATGACTGGCAGGGCGCATGGCGATCTCAGCCATCTGTAGTGAGTGATGTCGAAGAGAATAGAATAGACATTTTATTGCTCGTTATTCCCTTCAGTACTCTCAGTGGGCGTGGTCTAACGCTTCACGCTGCTCTCAATGGGTGTGGTCTAATTGGATGTGATCTAACGCTTCACGCTGCTCAGAGTGGATGTGGTCTAACGCTTCACGCTGAGCTGGGGTTGCTCCTAGACTGTTCCACTTCACAATAACAGTACTTACAGTTGACCAGGGCAGAAATGTTTAACATGGCCTCCTATGACAGTAGCACTAAGCTCTGCAGTACAGCCCTAGTGACAGTGTGTGTCTACAGAGATTACAAGGCTATGCACTTGTTAGCAATTGTGTGTGGCTAAAGCACTTATTATTTAGGACGGTTGTCCACATACTTTTGATCACCTAGTGTGGATGTCCTGGGTCATATGTGCATTGTGCTATAAGCTGTATGTACATTTAAGAACAGACCCCAGATTTCTCACACTTTCCAGTCACCAGTGACTGCCCAGTAGTTTCAACACAAATTTTCACGTTGCTCCGCCTGAAATGCATCCACGATCTAAGCCAAAGAAAGACATTCAGTACTGATGCTGTACATTCAGTACTGATGCATAATTATATGTCTCAGAGATAGTTTTCTTTAGGCAAAAAACTTTAGGATCCAGGTTTAGATGGACATAACCACTGATCCAGGTTTAGATGGACATAACCACTGATCCGGGTTCAGATGGACATAACCACTATCCGAAAGATAGTTTCTTTCTTTTTTTGCTAAGAACATGTGAATGTGGTGTCCTGATCAGTACTGCTGAATGGATGTGAGGAAGAGAGATTTAGGACATTCAGATAGCAGACTGGAAGCCTTACGACATCGTTATGAGATCACTCCCTTCTGTCTTACCACCAAAGCGTCTAACGTGCTTTAGATGATCAATTCCTGTGTGTTCGGTCAGGAT
Source organism: Electrophorus electricus (assembly GCF_041902795.1). Lineage (NCBI taxonomy): Eukaryota > Metazoa > Chordata > Actinopteri > Gymnotiformes > Gymnotidae > Electrophorus > Electrophorus electricus. Next base: position 2,446,577 of record NC_137506.1, on the reverse strand, counting down.
GAGAAAGGCATCAGAAGCACAAGGACCTAAACACACAGTTACGACCAATCGCATGGCAGATTGTCTATTACTGGTTGTAGGGCCCAAATGAGGTGAAAGGTATGTGGCCTTGTTTTGGTATTATGAACATGTGAGGGCAACCCTGTACAGGTAACGAGTTGAGCTCCAATATGATTAACAATGGCATGCCGGTCTCTCTCTCTCTCTCTCTCTCTCTTTCTCTCTCTACTCTCTCTCTCTCTACTCTCTCTCTACTCTCTGCTCTCTCTCTCTCTCCACTCTTTCTCTCTCTTTCAAGATCACACCAAAAAGAGATGCTGGTTGACAGATGCTAGCTGAGTTCGCACTGCAGCACCGCTCACCGAGAGACAGAGCCACACTGAGAGACTCGAGACTTCATCTATTCAGAAAGAGAATCTGAGCTTAATCCCCCAAGACACATTCTTGAACAATCATTTATTTGTTTATTTAGTTTGTTTTTGCTCTCTTGCTACTTTTTTCTTGCCAGTTTTGTTGTTAATTTCATCACCGTTCTTTGCTGTGGGGGACAGTCTGTGTCCGGCCTCTTATTATTCAAAGGACACAAAATGAAACACCCATTACCTTCTAAAGCCAGACAGAAGACACAAAGAAGACAAACGAATAGTTCAAACTCTTATGAAACATCTGCTCTCACAAATTCTGTCTTCATTATTCAGTGCTGGAGCATGAATGGGGATTTTCCCTGTAGTGTGTCGTGTGTGTGTGTGTGTGTGTGTGTGTGTGTGTGTGTGTGTGTGTGTGTGTGTGTGTGTGTGTGTGTGTGTGTGTGTGTGTGTGTGTGTGTGTGTGTGAATTTTCAATTCAGAATCATTGCAGTGACACTTAGAAGGCAATTTTAAAAAGGCACAACTACACACACTACTACACACACACTACTACTACACACTGCTACACAAACAACTACACACCCTACTACACACACTGAGTTTAGAGTGGAACACACGCTACTACACATACTACTCCACACACTACTGCACACACTGAGTTTATAGTGGAACACAGGCTACTACACATACTACTCCACACACTACTACACACACACTACTACTACACACTGCTACACAAACAACTACACACCCTACTACACACACTGAGTTTAGAGTGGAACACACGCTACTACACATACTACTCCACACACTACTGCACACACTGAGTTTATAGTGGAACACAGGCTACTACACACACACTACTACTACACACTGCTACACAAACAACTACACACACAACTACACACCCTACTACACACACTGAGTTTAGAGTGGAACACACGCTACTCCACACACTACTCCACACACTACTACGCACACGGAGTTTAGAGTGGAACACGCGCTACTACACATACTACTCCACACACTACTGCACACACTGAGTTTAGAGTGGAACACAGGCTACTACACATACTACTCCACACACTACTACACACTGAGTTTAGAGTGAAACACATGCTACTCCACACACTACTCCACACACTACTACGCACACGGAGTTTAGAGTGGAACACGCGCTACTGCACACACCACTCCACACCCTACTACGCACACGGAGTTTAGAGTGGAACACGCGCTACTGCACACACCACTCCACACCCTACTACGCACACGGAGTTTAGAGTGGAACACGCGCTACTGCACACACCACTCCACACCCTACTACGCACACGGAGTTTAGAGTGGAACACGCGCTACTGCACACACCACTCCACACCCTACTACGCACACGGAGTTTAGAGTGGAACACGCGCTACTGCACACACCACTCCACACCCTACTACGCACACGGAGTTTAGAGTGGAACACGCGCTACTGCACACACCACTCCACACCCTACTACGCACACGGAGTTTAGAGTGGAACACGCGCTACTGCACACACCACTCCACACCCTACTACGCACACGGAGTTTAGAGTGGAACACGCGCTACTGCACACACCACTCCACACCCTACTACGCACACGGAGTTTAGAGTGGAACACGCGCTACTGCACACACCACTCCACACCCTACTACGCACACGGAGTTTAGAGTGGAACACGCGCTACTGCACACACCACTCCACACCCTACTACGCACACGGAGTTTAGAGTGGAACACGCGCTACTGCACACACCACTCCACACCCTACTACGCACACGGAGTTTGGAGTGGAACACGCGCTACTGCACACACCACTCCACACCCTACTACGCACACGGAGTTTGGAGTGGAACACGCGCTACTGCACACACCACTCCACACCCTACTACGCACACGGAGTTTAGAGTGGAACACGCGCTACTGCACACACCACTCCACACCCTACTACGCACACGGAGTTTAGAGTGGAACACGCGCTACTACACACACCACTCCACACCCTACTACGCACACGGAGTTTAGAGTGGAACACGCGCTACTACACACACCACTCCACACCCTACTACGCACACTGAGTTTAAAGTGGAACACGCGCTACTACACACACCACTCCACACCCTACTACGCACACGGAGTTTAGAGTGGAACACACGCTACTACACACACCACTCCACACCCTACTACGCACACTGAGTTTAGAGTGGAACACACGCTACTACACACAGTACTACACACACGGAGTTTAGAGTGGAACACACGCTACTACACATACTACTCCACACACTACTACGCACACTGAGTTTAAAGTGGAACACACGCTACTACACACACCACTCCACACCCTACTACGCACACTGAGTTTAGAGTGGAACACACGCTACTACACACAGTACTACACACACGGAGTTTAGAGTGGAACACACGCTACTACACATACTACTCCACACACTACTACACACACGGAGTTTATAGTGGAACACAGGCTACTACACATACTACTCCACACACTACTACACACACACTACTACTACACACTGCTACACAAACAACTACACACACAACTACACACCCTACTACACACACTGAGTTTAGAGTGGAACACACGCTACTCCACACACTACTCCACACACTACTACGCACACGGAGTTTAGAGTGGAACACGCGCTACTACACATACTACTCCACACACTACTGCACACACTGAGTTTAGAGTGGAACACATGCTACTCCACACACTACTCCACACACTACTACGCACACGGAGTTTAGAGTGGAACACGCGCTACTACACACACCACTCCACACCCTACTACGCACACGGAGTTTAGAGTGGAACACGCGCTACTACACACACCACTCCACACCCTACTACGCACACGGAGTTTAGAGTGGAACACGCGCTACTGCACACACCACTCCACACCCTACTACGCACACGGAGTTTAGAGTGGAACACGCGCTACTGCACACACCACTCCACACCCTACTACGCACACGGAGTTTAGAGTGGAACACGCGCTACTGCACACACCACTCCACACCCTACTACGCACACGGAGTTTAGAGTGGAACACGCGCTACTGCACACACCACTCCACACCCTACTACGCACACGGAGTTTAGAGTGGAACACGCGCTACTGCACACACCACTCCACACCCTACTACGCACACGGAGTTTAGAGTGGAACACGCGCTACTGCACACACCACTCCACACCCTACTACGCACACGGAGTTTAGAGTGGAACACGCGCTACTGCACACACCACTCCACACCCTACTACGCACACGGAGTTTAGAGTGGAACACGCGCTACTGCACACACCACTCCACACCCTACTACGCACACGGAGTTTAGAGTGGAACACGCGCTACTGCACACACCACTCCACACCCTACTACGCACACGGAGTTTAGAGTGGAACACGCGCTACTGCACACACCACTCCACACCCTACTACGCACACGGAGTTTAGAGTGGAACACGCGCTACTACACACACCACTCCACACCCTACTACGCACACGGAGTTTAGAGTGGAACACGCGCTACTGCACACACCACTCCACACCCTACTACGCACACGGAGTTTAGAGTGGAACACGCGCTACTACACACACCACTCCACACCCTACTACGCACACGGAGTTTAGAGTGGAACACGCGCTACTACACACACCACTCCACACCCTACTACGCACACTGAGTTTAAAGTGGAACACGCGCTACTACACACACCACTCCACACCCTACTACGCACACTGAGTTTAGAGTGGAACACACGCTACTACACACAGTACTACACACACGGAGTTTAGAGTGGAACACACGCTACTACACATACTACTCCACACACTACTACGCACACTGAGTTTAAAGTGGAACACACGCTACTACACACACCACTCCACACCCTACTACGCACACTGAGTTTAGAGTGGAACACACGCTACTACACACAGTACTACACACACGGAGTTTAGAGTGGAACACACGCTACTACACATACTACTCCACACACTACTATGCACACTGAGTTTAAAGTGGAACACACGCTACTACACACACTACTACACACACGGAGTTTAGAGTGGAACACACGCTACTACACATACTACTCCACACACTACTACACACACGGAGTTTATAGTGGAACACAGGCTACTACACATACTACTCCACACACTACTACACACACACTACTACTACACACTGCTACACAAACAACTACACACACAACTACACACCCTACTACACACACTGAGTTTAGAGTGGAACACACGCTACTCCACACACTACTCCACACACTACTACGCACACGGAGTTTAGAGTGGAACACGCGCTACTACACATACTACTCCACACACTACTGCACACACTGAGTTTAGAGTGGAACACATGCTACTCCACACACTACTCCACACACTACTACGCACACGGAGTTTAGAGTGGAACACGCGCTACTACACACACCACTCCACACCCTACTACGCACACGGAGTTTAGAGTGGAACACGCGCTACTGCACACACCACTCCACACCCTACTACGCACACGGAGTTTAGAGTGGAACACGCGCTACTACACACACCACTCCACACCCTACTACGCACACGGAGTTTAGAGTGGAACACGCGCTACTACACACACCACTCCACACCCTACTACGCACACTGAGTTTAAAGTGGAACACGCGCTACTACACACACCACTCCACACCCTACTACGCACACTGAGTTTAGAGTGGAACACACGCTACTACACACAGTACTACACACACGGAGTTTAGAGTGGAACACACGCTACTACACATACTACTCCACACACTACTACGCACACTGAGTTTAAAGTGGAACACACGCTACTACACACACCACTCCACACCCTACTACGCACACTGAGTTTAGAGTGGAACACACGCTACTACACACAGTACTACACACACGGAGTTTAGAGTGGAACACACGCTACTACACATACTACTCCACACACTACTATGCACACTGAGTTTAAAGTGGAACACACGCTACTACACACACTACTACACACACGGAGTTTAGAGTGGAACACACGCTACTACACATACTACTCCACACACTACTACACACACGGAGTTTATAGTGGAACACAGGCTACTACACATACTACTCCACACACTACTACACACACACTACTACTACACACTGCTACACAAACAACTACACACACAACTACACACCCTACTACACACACTGAGTTTAGAGTGGAACACACGCTACTCCACACACTACTCCACACACTACTACGCACACGGAGTTTAGAGTGGAACACGCGCTACTACACATACTACTCCACACACTACTGCACACACTGAGTTTAGAGTGGAACACATGCTACTCCACACACTACTCCACACACTACTACGCACACGGAGTTTAGAGTGGAACACGCGCTACTACACACACCACTCCACACCCTACTACGCACACGGAGTTTAGAGTGGAACACGCGCTACTGCACACACCACTCCACACCCTACTACGCACACGGAGTTTAGAGTGGAACACGCGCTACTGCACACACCACTCCACACCCTACTACGCACACGGAGTTTAGAGTGGAACACGCGCTACTGCACACACCACTCCACACCCTACTACGCACACGGAGTTTAGAGTGGAACACGCGCTACTGCACACACCACTCCACACCCTACTACGCACACGGAGTTTAGAGTGGAACACGCGCTACTGCACACACCACTCCACACCCTACTACGCACACGGAGTTTAGAGTGGAACACGCGCTACTGCACACACCACTCCACACCCTACTACGCACACGGAGTTTAGAGTGGAACACGCGCTACTACACACACCACTCCACACCCTACTACGCACACGGAGTTTAGAGTGGAACACGCGCTACTACACACACCACTCCACACCCTACTACGCACACGGAGTTTAGAGTGGAACACGCGCTACTACACACACCACTCCACACCCTACTACGCACACGGAGTTTAGAGTGGAACACGCGCTACTGCACACACCACTCCACACCCTACTACGCACACGGAGTTTAGAGTGGAACACGAGCTACTGCACACACCACTCCACACCCTACTACGCACACGGAGTTTAGAGTGGAACACGCGCTACTGCACACACCACTCCACACCCTACTACGCACACGGAGTTTAGAGTGGAACACGCGCTACTGCACACACCACTCCACACCCTACTACGCACACGGAGTTTAGAGTGGAACACGCGCTACTGCACACACCACTCCACACCCTACTACGCACACGGAGTTTAGAGTGGAACACGCGCTACTGCACACACCACTCCACACCCTACTACGCACACGGAGTTTAGAGTGGAACACGCGCTACTACACACACCACTCCACACCCTACTACGCACACTGAGTTTAGAGTGGAACACGCGCTACTACACACACTACTCCACACCCTACTACGCACACGGAGTTTAGAGTGGAACACGCGCTACTACACACACCACTCCACACCCTACTACGCACACTGAGTTTAAAGTGGAACACGCGCTACTACACACACCACTCCACACCCTACTACGCACACTGAGTTTAGAGTGGAACACACGCTACTACACACAGTACTACACACACGGAGTTTAGAGTGGAACACACGCTACTACACATACTACTCCACACACTACTACGCACACTGAGTTTAAAGTGGAACACACGCTACTACACACACCACTCCACACCCTACTACGCACACTGAGTTTAGAGTGGAACACACGCTACTACACACAGTACTACACACACGGAGTTTAGAGTGGAACACACGCTACTACACATACTACTCCACACACTACTATGCACACTGAGTTTAAAGTGGAACACACGCTACTACACACACTACTACACACACGGAGTTTAGAGTGGAACACACGCTACTACACATACTACTCCACACGCTACTACACATGCTACTAGACATACTACTCCACACACTACTCCACACACGGAGTTTAGAGTGGAACACACGCTACTACATATACTACTACTACACACTACTACACACACGGAGTTTAGAGTGGAACACACGCTACTACACATACTACTCCACACACTACTACACACACGGAGTTTAGAGTGGAACACACGCTACTACACATACTACTCCACACGCTACTACACATGCTACTAGACATACTACTCCACACGCTACTCCACACACTACTCCACACACGGAGTTTAGAGTGGAACACACGCTACTACACATACTACTACACACACTACTACACACACGGAGTTTAGAGTGGAACACACGCTACTACACATACTACTCCACACACTACTACACAAACGGAGTTTAGAGTGGAGCACACGCTACTACACATACTACTCCACACGCTACTACATATACTACTCCACACACTACTACACACACTGAGTTTAGAATGGAACACACGCTACTACACATACTACTCCACACGCTACTACACCTACTACTCCACACGCTACTACACATACTACTCCACACGCTACTACACATACTACTCCACACACTACTCCACACACTGAGTTTAGAGTGGAACACACACTACTCCACACACTACTGCACACACTGAGTTTAGAGTGGAAGCCAGACTTCTTATTGGAACTGAAACATTAAAGGCAAAATTGGACATGAATGGAGGTCAGGACAGACAAATAAACATGAACAGATTCTGGTTCCTGTGAGAAAATGCGGAGATCAAAGTGTCCTGACTCTTTCACACTCCACACACACCACAACACATGACTACACATGCTGCACATATTCTCCTCACTGCTATACTCACAATCCACAGGCTGCATACACACTCCACACGCTACACACACTCTCCTCACTGTTACACTTGCAGAATTTTTCTCAAATTGGTGGAAAGGAGCAGGGTGGATGGTTGCAATCAGTTAACTATGTTAAGCATCGTTAAGCACTGACTTGAGATCATCGTTAAGCACTGACCTGAGATCTCAGCACTGACCTAAGATCATCGTTAAGCACTGACTTAAGATCATTGTTAAGCATTTTCTCTCAATACGACTCCAGTGTGAGGCAGGAACTCCTTTAACTGAAGGAGTTGAGGACGTGCTTTATTTCTAATGTAAGCCACTATTCTACCCCCTCTGACTTACTCCTGGACCCCTTATGGTGGACACCGTAAAAGAACCATCTGGTTGATGGTGTGTTTGTGTGAGTAGCTGCCTGGTCTGGTCAGTTGAAGCTAAGCAGTTTTGGAGAGAGGCGTGCAGATGTAGAGCTCGGAATGAAGGATGTGGTCTATTTATGTAGTCTAATTACAGGAGTTGGCATGGAAGGATGATAGGGAGGCAGAGGGAATTAAAAAACAGATAAGGAACAGGAAGTGGAGTAAGAAAGAGCTGCAGAAAAGATCAATGACCAAGACTGGAAGGGCGGGAGTCGGTCTTGACCTCGGCCTGAACCCGCTCTGGGAGGACGAGATGCAGACTTGTTTACAGACCTAGAACTCCCCGATACTGTCAGCTTGACATCTCAGCCAGTCTCTGCCTTGCTATGTGCTTCAAAACATCCGCTCTGTTTTATATTAGGAGTTAGTCATCCGCCCGTACGGCGCAGCCCTGGGTAGGTTAGTTACCCTGAAGAAGACAAAGGTGGACCTAATTCTACAGCCAAAGCCAAAGCTATACGTAGAACTACTGGATTCGTCCGGCATTGTAACAAACACACGCACGCACACGCACACATATTCATGCATATTTTTGCAAGATGGTCTGAGGGCTTCGTTCTCCATGGTTGTGTGTTGTTCTCCCTGTAGGTCCACTCACAGGTTTATGGTGAGATATTTTAGCAGGATGGGCTATGAGGAGTTTGTGTTCGAACCCTCTTTTCTGTTTGAACAGTGTGGGTGTCCTGCACTCTGACATCACACCACTTTCTTCTCAAGGTTTGGATAATGGAGCCTGTAAACAGGGGTGTCAGAATTCAAAGGAGCTGTGTGTTGGAATTTATGGAAGTGTGTTGGAATTTACTGTTGTTTTTAGGGTACACAGTGCGAAGATAAAGAGTTAGAGGATGTGTCAAGGTTTCTAAGAGACCTTACAGTAGATTAAGAGGGTGATGACGTGGGCCGAGAGAGAAAGAGAGTGATGAAGAGGTGCTGCTGTCACTGCACCAGCAGACATTCTTATGGGCCTGAATCGTAGTCACAAAGGTCTCACACACACACACACACACACACAAGCTCAGTACTTCGAGATGTTGACCTATAGTGGAGCACTCTATATTCAGCAGAAATTCAACTAATACATGTAATTACAGTTTAGGCTGGGCGATTGGGGGGGGGGGGTGCACTGATATGTCTATAGGTCATATGTCACTCATATGTCACTCATATGTCACTCATATGTCACTCATATGTCCATACAGCAGAGCTCTAAGGTTTGAAAAGAATCCGTATTACTACTGCCTCTCCTTCTTAATTCTATAAACAAATGTGCAGTTTTCTTTCCCAGTGTGTGAGTGTGTGTGTGTATGTGTGTGTGTGTGTGTTAGTTAGATAGAGAGGGGTATATTACTATATCTTTTGCAACCCTGACCCAGTCTCTAAGCTCAGAGACAAGCGTGGCTGAATGGGTTCGTGTACGTGAAGGAGAAAGACCAGTCATGTAGGTTCTTCCTCACAAATCCAAAGTAATTATCAGAATTATTCCTAAATGGTCTGAATGGTATTTATTACCTCTAAGTATTGGACGGATTGGTAGTTAAGTAATTGGGTTATTTTCTGAAAGATCTTTCTTTATCTGTAGCCATTCCTGCCTTTGTTTGCTTTAAATCCCTCCAAATGTGTTTGTCTGATAGAGTCAATGAGTAGGAATGACTGTATGTTTGAGTTGGTGCTTGGAAAGACAGTAACATATGAAGATTCATAACACTGCAAATCAAATAGCAAAGCAATTAGAAAAACTTAATCAACTTTATCAGTGAATCAGCTGATTAACATAATTTCATAGTTCAAACGTGAGGGGAATTAGTCAAAAGACAGAGGCTGACAGTTGTCAAGATTTGGTTGAGTGTACAGAAGAGACGTTTGTAAATGGAACCTAGTCATCCAAGAAATTATCTGCCATTAGTCATGCCTCAGTTATGAAAATGTATGAGCAGAATATGTGATGTTTTTAAATGAAGTTTTAACCAAGGGCATGGCTTCCTGCTTTCAGATGCATCTATTTTTTTGTGCATCAGAAATGACATTCAGATTCTGTGCTCTTTTGGGAACACTTGAGAATGAGTGTCTTTTACTGAGTAGTGTTTGAAAGTGTGTGACACCATAACGTGAGGTGGATTGTGCTGAAAATTAACTGTAGTAGCATTGCTTCTAAAATTCTGTATTTCCCTTTTAAGAATAAGTGGTGTTGCTGAAAGGTAAAGACCAGAGGTGCAGGGCCATCACACACCCTGATCAGAGGTACAGAGTCATCACAGACCCTGATCAGAGGTACAGAGCCATCACACACCCTGATCAGAGGTGCAGAGCCATCACACACCCTGATCAGAGGTGCAGAGCCATCACACACCCTGATCAGAGGTACAGAGTCATCACAGACCCTGATCAGAGGTGCAGAGTCATCACAGACCCTGATCAGAGGTACAGAGCCATCACACACCCTGATCAGAGGTGCAGAGCCATCACAGACCCTGATCAGAGGTACAGAGCCATCACAGACCCTGATCAGAGGTACAGAGCCATCACACACCCTGATCAGAGGTACAGAGCCATCACACACCCTGATCAGAGGTGCAGAGTCATCACAGACCCTGATCAGAGGTACAGAGCCATCACACACCCTGATCAGAGGTACAGAGCCATCACACACCCTGATCAGAGGTACAGAGCCATCACACACCCTGATCAGAGGTACAGAGCCATCACACACCCTGATCAGAGGTACAGAGCCATCACACACCCTGATCAGAGGTACAGAGCCATCACACACCCTGATCAGAGGTACAGAGCCATCACACACCCTGATCAGAGGTACAGAGCCATCACACACCCTGATCAGAGGTACAGAGCCATCACACACCCTGATCAGAGGTACAGAGCCATCACACACCCTGATCAGAGGTACAGAGCCATCACACACCCTGATCAGAGGTACAGAGCCATCACACACCCTGATCAGAGGTACAGAGCCATCACACACCCTGATCAGAGGTACAGAGCCATCACACACCCTGATCAGAGGTACAGAGCCATCACACACCCTGATCAGAGGTACAGAGCCATCACACACCCTGATCAGAGGTACAGAGCCATCACACACCCTGATCAGAGGTACAGAGCCATCACACACCCTGATCAGAGGTACAGAGCCATCACACACCCTGATCAGAGGTACAGAGCCATCACACACCCTGATCAGAGGTACAGAGCCATCACACACCCTGATCAGAGGTACAGAGCCATCACACACCCTGATCAGAGGTACAGAGCCATCACACACCCTGATCAGAGGTACAGAGCCATCACACACCCTGATCAGAGGTACAGACTCATCACAGACCCTGATCAGAGGTACAGACTCATCACAGACCCTGATCAGAGGTACAGACTCATCACACACCCTGATCAGAGGTAGAGAGTCATCACAGACCCTGATCAGAGGTACAGAGTCATCACAGACCCTGATCAGAGGTACAGAGTCATCACAGACCCTGATCAGAGGTACAGAGTCATCACAGACCCTGATCAGAGGTAGAGAGTCATCACAGACCCTGATCAGAGGTGCAGAGTCATCACAGACCCTGATCAGAGGTGCAGAGTCATCACAGACCCTGATCAGAGGTGCAGAGTCATCACAGACCCTGATCAGAGGTGCAGAGTCATCACAGACCCTGATCAGAGGTGCAGAGTCATCACAGACCCTGATCAGAGGTGCAGAGTCATCACAGACCCTGATCAGAGGTGCAGAGTCATCACACACTCTAATGACTTTAGAAATTAATGCAAGCAACACTACAGTGCAGTCTGGGAAGTCCATCTGTATTTTGTATATCCATCCACACTGATGGATTTGCTGCCATTATCTCCAGTCTGCTCTACAACTCAGTCATGCTGAATACAGATACACTCCTCATAGACTTCAGTACTCATAGACTTCACTCCTCATAGACTTCAGTACTCATAGTCTTCAGTACTCAGTCTTCACTCCTCATAGACTTCACTCCTCATAGACTTCACTCCTCATAGACTTCACTCCTCATAGTCTTCACTCCTCATAGACTTCACTCCTCATAGACTTCACTCCTCATAGACTTCAGTACTCATAGTCTTCAGTACTCATAGACTTCACTCCTCATAGACTTCAGTACTCATAGTCTTCAGTACTCATAGACTTCACTCCTCATAAACTTCAGTACTTATAGACTTCACTCCTCATAGACTTCACTCCTCATAGACTTCAGTACTCATAGTCTTCAGTACTCATAGTCTTCACTCCTCATAGACTTCACTCCTCATAGACTTCACTCCTCATAGACTTCAGTACTCATAGACTTCAGTACTCATAGTCTTCACTCCTCATAGTCTTCACTCCTCATAGTCTTCACTCCTCATAGACTTCAGTACTCATAGACTTCACTCCTCATAGACTTCAGTACTCATAGACTTCACTCCTCATAGACTTCAGTACTCATAGACTTCAGTACTCATAAACTTCAGTACTCATAGACTTCAGTACTCATAGACTTCAAGGCCACTGAATACAATGAGTAAATCAAACCCTGATCTATCCAGACCTCTAGTTACAAAGGTCTCCTGGAGAATTGGAATACTGGAGCTAGGTGTTTTAAGAATTGTTGGGAAACCTAATTTAAATTTTAGTTTGCTGAGCTACAAGAAACACATGATAGCTAGGGCTAAGGTTAGGTTTAGGGTTAGGGTAAGGTTGGGGCTAAGGTTAGGTTTAGGGTTAGGGTAAGGTTGGGGTTAAGGTTGGGGTTAAGGTTGGGGTTGGGGTTAAGGTTGGGGTTAGGGCTAGGGTTAGCTACATTACAAACCAATGAGAAAAACTGTCAAAATACATCGATGCTATTTTGATAAAATTCCATGTGGAGAATTTACTGTGACATTTCCATGACATTTACAGCATTTGGTGGACGAGCTTATCCAGGGCGACTTACAAAAGTGCTTTGTCATTTACTCATAGAATACATTCTAGTATAGTACAGTAGGTTAGAGTCCAACATACCAATTAACTAAAATACTGTTGAAGTACAAGGATCAATGCTGATGCCTAGAAGTACAAAATACATATAAGCTCTATAACAGGCAACAATCAGTATAATAAACAAAACCATACAATAAGGACTACAATTTCAGTCTGTCAACATAGGTGCCGGATCAGTGGTTATTTACATATTGTACAAATAGATGGGTCCTCGGTCTGCATTTGAAGACTGCAAAGGACTATGTTGTCTGGACAGCCAGAGCAAGTTCATTCCATTTGGGAGGAATCTCAGATCCTTAATGGCTCAAAGTGAAATTTAAATGTTTTGCACAGGATATCGCACAACAAGCAGCATACAAAACAAACATAATACAACACATACAAAACAAACAATATAAGTAAAATACAGACAAAACAGACTACAAATACAATACATACAAAAAACAATACAAATACAATACATACAAAACAAGCAATACAAATACATTACATACAAAAACAATACATACAAAACAAACAATACAAATACAATATATACAAAAAAACCCCCACAATACATACAAAATTAACAAAAATAGAATGAGTGTCTTTTTGATAGTTGTGAAGGATGTTAAAGTCCTGACTCATCACTCACTCTCAGTTCAAGAACAGTTAACAAAGTTACCCCTCTTATATAACAATTGCCCACGTGAAATAATGTAACGGAGTCCCCTGATGAAACTTTACACGGCTTTGTAGTCTGCGGTCCGGTCTTAGACAGTGTGATCGATTCCTCGGTGTCTCAGAGTTGCTAATCTTTGTACAATATGCTATTTTAGAAGTAAATACTGTTTACAAGTATTTTACATGTATTTACTGTTTGAAATAAAGTGGCTATGTCAAATAAAACCAGCAAATTAGTCATTTGTCATGTTGCTCGTTGAAAATAATAAAAAAAATAATCTGCTTTTTGTCATTGAACAAGCACAACAAACCTACAGAGTTAAAATGGTCAAAAAACATTATTTTAAAATGGTGACACTATTGCCATGCTACTGAAAACTGTATCTGTTTAGGATGTTATTGTCATTGCTTGTAGCTCGCTACTCGGCAACACTGACATTTGTACAGTCGCAGCATGGACACCAGGAGAGGAGGTTCAGTGTAGATTATACATCACTTACATGGACTGGTTAAATTAGAAACTAAACCATGAAACGAATAATTTCACCCTCAGTTTAAGTGATGAGAGCATTACCTCAGTTGCAATCACAGAAAGGAAAATTCATGGCACTCTTCAAAGATTTTGGCCAGGAAGCACACAGCCTTTATTTTTATGGCCGTTTCACAGAGTCGTTTATCAAAACATTCTAGAGAATGCTGTCCCCGTTCTGCGGTTCAGGGATTACCATGTGTGCATAGTTGTGACCAGCCTTCTTCAGACTGTCCATGGTAACCATCATAACAAAACTAACCGTAGGCCCAAGCAGAACACACATTCTTAAAAAGCCAAGCTCACCAATCCCAAATCAAGCAGAGGTCAGATTTTGTAATGGGCACAGTTTTAATGTCCTGTGATTTATTGTGCCAACTGTGCCACTCTATGGGTGACCTACCGAACATCCACACTAGTGTGTTTGGATTCTACAAACCTGCTCACAAGCCAAACCACCCCACAAGCGACAGGCCTGCTGTGTGCAGAGATTAAACACATTAGTGGTGATGGGAGGAGTTTTGAACACATTAGTGGTAGTAGGAGGAGATTTGGACACATTAGCAGTGGTGGGGGAATTTTGGACACATTAGCAGTGGTGGGGGCAGATTTGGAGACATTAGCGGCAGTGGGAGGAGTTTTGAACACATTAGTGGTCGTGGGGGCAGATTTGGACGCATTAGTGGCGGTGTGGGGGAATTTTGTACACGTTAGCAGTGATGGAGGGAGATTTGGATCTGTCCTTTTGTTCTCTTCCAAAATCCTGTAGTTATTTTCAGTTTGGCTTTAAAGTTATGGATTTTTACTCAGACCCTTTCACATGAGATAGAAAGATAGATACATAGAAAGAAAGAAAGAAAGAAAAAGAAAGAAAAAGAAAGAAAGAAAGAAAGAAAGAAAGAAAGAAAGAAAGAAAGAAAGAAAGAAAGAAAGAAAGAAAAGATACCAAAAAAGCATTTCCCCAACTTTTCTTTATGGCTGCTCATTGTGCATAGTGAAAAGACACAAGCAGTGTGTGTGTGTGTGTGTTTGAGAGACTTACACTCTTACTTTACAAATGTAATTAAATAGAAGTATATACGCCTTCAAAATACTAAAAAAAAACAATTGGATAATATTTTAACTGGTTAGTAATTTTTCTAATGGATACCTTTATTTAATGATATATTAGTACACAGTCCGTTCTCACTAAGTGTTGATCGATGTGATGTTGATGCGTGTGAGGCATAATCATGACTCTCTAAACTCTCCTGAGCTGAACAGCTCAGTGGGTTACACCAGTTGCTTTGGTGCAGGTGGTCAAGGGTTTAAACCCTGACCTAGGTGTCTTCAGTATGTTCCCTAAACGCTGCCTACCTCGTTAACTATGAGTTCTAACACATACATCTAAACTAAAAATACCCCGTTTGCCCTCTTCCGGACAGACTCTTTTTCCTGCAAGCGTGGGTCCTCTACCAGAAGTCTGGGAGAGCTTGAATTCCCATGACCACTCTTCTAGTCAGAGATCTCAGATGTTGTTCCTGGGATCTGCTGTAGCTGTTCTCCCAGTTTGGGGGCCACAGTCCCTAGTGATCCGATTACCACGGGAACATGTAATGACATGCTGATGACAAGCACATGAAATTGTTATAAATCAGAGAACTGTAATAATAACAGATATTTGTGGAATGCCCCACTAGATGTGTGATCTGGTTTGCTATCTTTAGGGTTGTTTCCGTGTACATCTGTTGTAATTTTTATTCAGTAAACAGCATTTGCACATGCATTATGTTACAGAATAAAACCATATCATTTAATCCAGAATATAGTCAGAATTGTTTTACAGAATAACGCTATGTTATTTAATCCAGAGTGTAGGGAGATTTTTAAAGAACAATTGTTCATTTACCATTTTTAAGCACTTAAAATGATTAGATTCCCCCCCCCCCCCCCCTTAACTCTAGTGTAAAAGGCAGTGATATTGTTCACAAATGTTTGCTTACATTAGGTTTTGATTATCCAGTATGGCTGTTCTCCTGGAGGAGTGTTTTTCCAAACAAGTATATAAAAATGTGGCCATATATTTACCGAGAACAATTTGGGTGTGATTCCTTTTATGGCTTGTTGGCTGCATGACTTTCTGACTCCAGACTGAAGCTAAAGCAGCCAGCGTGCAGCTAGTGTGCTGTGGTCAACCAACTACATTCAGGGAAAGTGAACATTTGTAGAAATTAGATTTTTTTGCCAAAATATTCATTCAAACTCTAAATAAATGGAGTGAGAGAGAGAGCGAAGAAAAGAATGTCAAAAAGTATGTAGACTTGGAATGTTTGAAAATAAGAAATATGACAATAAAGAAGAGCTGACAACGAAGACAAACAAAAAGTTACATAATGCCATTAAAATAGATATTTTTTATTCTTTGTCTAAGCGTCCTCCAGTGAGGTGCACACGGCGAAGCTTTCTGTGAGCTGAATGGCATGTGTGCGCTTGGATGTACAGGAGTGCACATGTGTGTCTGTGCATGTGTACGTGTGTCTGCATGCGAACTTCAATATCGACCCATGAGGAAGTTGACTGACATGTCGTGTCCAGTTCCTAAATACATGTCAGACATAGCAGACACTTTTAGCAGTGAGGGAGAAAACACCCTGAACACATTTCCATAATAAAGTTTGTTTCTAGTACTCCCTTTTTTTGACCGGTTAGCTATTTTCTCGATATTCTTTTAGGATTTCCACTTTTGTATTTGGTTTCCTTCCAGACAATTTCTCTCTGACTCCTTGTTTGGACTTGTTTGTTGGATTTTGGATTTTTCCTCCACTAATAAACTATTGACTGTCCGGTTGCTTCTGGCCCTTCCTGTCGCATTACAGTAATAGACTCTGACTTAAGAGGTGTCCACTCAGACGGAAAGCACTGTCCTCTCTAGTTGCGCGTACTAATTCTAGACCTTTTACTCGCCGTATTTGAGATGATACCGTAGAAAATGTTGAGCAGTTGAATAATAAAGTGAATATTCAGTTCAGTTCAGTTCAGTTCAGTTCAGTGAAATGGTTACTGCGTTACCACAGACCAGACTAAACGTTATAAAGACCGTTTATAGCAGGAAATACTGGTTGAATATGCACTTCGTACATTTTGTAAATTTACTTTGTATAAATTGTTTTCCATAGTCCACTGTATGACATGTAATCCCTGCTGTAAATGCTTATGACCATTTCAACATTTCAACATATTATTTCAACATATTTACTTTTTTTTAAAAAGTTCCGTCTCCTGAGCACTACGGTTTTTTTTTGTTAGCACAGAACTGTTGAGTAATGCACAGATGCAGCCGCATCCACCCACTCTGGTTAAGGCCCCCTGCTGAGAGAGAGAGAGAGAGAGAGAGAGAGAGAGAGAGAGAGAGAGAGAGAGAGAGAGAGAGAGAGAGAGAGAGAGAGAGAAGGAGAGAGTGACGGACAGACAGAGAGAGATAGAGAGAGAAGGAGAGAGTGACGGACAGACAGAGAGATAGAGAGAGAGAGAAGGAAGGAAGGAGAGAGAGAAAGAGAGAGAGAGAGTGACGGACAGAGAGAGAGAGAGAGAGAGAGAGAGAGAGAGAGAGAGAGAGAAGGGAGGAGAGAGTGACGGACAGACAGAGAGAGAAGGAGAGAGTGACGGACAGACAGAGAGAGAAGGAGAGATAGAGAGAGAGAAGGAAGGAAGGAGAGAGAGAAAGAGAGAGAGAGAGAGAGATTTTTACATTTTCAAAGCTTCGAACAGAAGGGCAGACGCTGTCAAAGCCGGAGACAGTAGGAAACTTTACTAACGCGAGCTTTGCTTTCTCTGGCTTCATTACTCAGTTACGCGTGACAGAATGACCGTCTAGCCCAAGGTCTGACGTGACGCGAGGATGTGATAGGTTGATAAGGTAAGTTTACCTCGGTATTATTGTCATAATATGAATTTATTGCAACAAAATTCTGATAGGGGTTCATGAAAACCAGTGACTTCGTTATAACTAAGCTGATTAATGTCCGTCTATCCTCATTTAAAACTGGCTATATTCAACGAAAGGTATACCATTTTTTTTTTTTTTACATCAGTACAACCCACTCTTGTAGAATGTATTCTCTAGATTAATTTAATCGACTGATTTATTGCCTTACACCACCCTTCACAGTGTTCGTTATATTGCACCTTGCGTAGAGTATAGCCCACTTTACGATGGAGCGTTGCGGCATCGGGAATCCCGCGTAACGCGACCCACTCCCGTTTTCAAACTTAGCTCCCTCTGTGCTGGACGTGACTCGTGTTGCATTAAAGATGATCTTAATTATGTTTTAGCTTCCGGGCGTATAGCTGCTACTAGGAGATAAAAGTGTTTATCACTTACCAACCGCGCCAGGAAAGTGGAAAGTACGAACCACGACTGTAGTCGTTATGGTATCTGTTGACATAACTTTGTGGTTTTATGGGAGGACGTGATCATAATATTAATGACTGAGGTTTTTTCAGGAAAGTGTTGTCAGCGCAAAGCAGACACTGTGTTGCAGTTTTAGCTCTGGCGATGTGTCCTTGGGAAAACAGAAACGGACTGTCGGAGATTCTTCCTCGGAAATATTTCAGATCTGCCAGAGATCAGAAAAACAGCTTAGCCCTACACACACACGCGTGCGCGCACACACAAAAACACACTCACCCCAACTTATACTCTTGGTCTGATCTGATTTTAGAATTTTGGTCACAGACAGGTGTTCATTTTAAGAACATTCACACATGCACAAGTGCAGACTGGGTAAGACTGAAGTATTATCACTGTTCAGTGATTCAGTTATGAATGTTTAGTTCGAATATTACCTTTTGTCAATGCCATTAAGCAAGGTGTTGGGCAATAATGACCTTTCTCAAATAGCTTCAAAGCAATTGGATGTTTTTAAAGGCATTTTAGCAGTGTTAACTACGACTCCATCTATGGTATTAGAGTTTGAGGTCTGTTTAGTGAAATGTAGACTCTAGTGGACTGCACTTCTGGAATAGCCCTGACCTCTGAATAAACCCTGAATAGCTTACAGAGACAGAGAAACACACACACACACACACACACACACACACACACACACACACACACACACACACACACACACACACACACCCCTATACTCTTGTCTTCCATTTAAATAATTCACTAGTGAATGTCAGACATTTAAATCACTAGGCATGAACTAATCGATTCACAGCTGAATGGCTCTTGGCACACAGGTTTAAATCAAAATGCTTGTTATTTTGATCAATGTTGTTTGTATTCTTCCTTCAGATTTGTCTCCTCTTAAGACACATCATGGCAGCATCGATGTTTTGATAAAATGCCTCATATCCATGTTTCTAGGTTTTGAAAAGATGCTAGCGTGAATGGTTTATGATGTAGAAACAGAACAAAGTCAAGTATTCTCGCTATATCACAGAAGTGGGAGCTCTGTGGTTGAAGTACTTGACTACTAATCAGAAGGTTATTGGTTCAAGTCCCACCACTGCCAGGTTACCACTGTTGGGTCCCTGAGCAAGACCCTTAACCCTCAATTACTCAAGCTGTACTCAGTCATAATTGTAAGTTGCTTTGGATAAAAGCGTCAGTTAAATACTGTAAATATCACACAAACTAGGCCAGTCATCAGAACATGGCTGGCCAGGCTGTATGTGTACTCAGAGGCATTAATACATGTATTTTCTTAATTTGCTTTATTATTCATCAGTATGTTACCCTTTTGAAAGAAAATGATGATGAAACGCCTCAGGAAAAAAAGCTGTTTTAGATTAAAGCGTAAAAATAACAGACAAAACATTCACCGATATAGGGTTAACGGATATTTGTTTAGGCTTCCGTAAAGCTCATCCTCGTTACTATTGGGATTATGTCCGTGTATCGTGTGAAACAACAAGTGGTACGGAGTATCTGCGCCTTGGAGCCCTGCAACCTCCGTGTAAAATGGGTTTAAAATGTATTCTTCAATCAAGAGTATTTCCTCGCATTTCCGGACGCATTTCCGGACGCATTTCCGGACGCATTTCCGGACGCATTTCCGGACGCATTTCTGGCGAGACAGATACTTTTTTCCCCCTCCAGTGCTGCATACCACCGCATCCAAATTCGTGGCTTCTGTATCCACAGGGGCCCTCTAGGCTACTCAGACTTCGGGGTTAGAGATCAGAGGGCCTGCCTCGACAGACACCGCGCCAATTCCACCATCGCTTACTGTGAAGATCTGAGCTCAGCTCAACACTTGCAGAGTGATCCTGTTTCCTACATATTTAGCTGTGTCAGTGGAATATTTGAAAGAGAACTGAATGAGAGCTCTGTTGTGGTGTACTTTTGAGATTTGATCAGTGATCCTGCCGCAGTGTGGTTAATTGCACCATATTGTTTTGTTTTTACACAAACCTGAGTGTGAGAATTAGTTTCACAGCATGTGTAGAAGTTCAATGCTCCCTGTTCTTCTAGCAGAAAGCATTTCCTGTGTGTGTGTTAGAGATAGAGAGAGAATGTGTCTGTGTGTGTGTGTGTTTGTGTTTTTTTTTTGGGGGGGGGGGTTGTTGCGAACCACAGGACAATGACCCATTCTACTGAGTGGATTCATTCTAAGTTTATACTTAAGTTTTTGCGAGCTGTGCTTAATAAAATCTCTGCATGCCTCTTTTGTGGCTAACAAGGGTATACTGTTGTCCAGATTTGGGGCTTATTGTCAATTCTTAAAATAGTAATCACTAAAAAAGACACATTTGGAGCTGGAATCCGTGTTCGCCAGCAGATAATATGGAATATGTATGTTTTAGTTCATTGACCGATGTTTGAAACTGAACGCAAAACGGCAGAGGTGGGGTAAGAGATCAGAGAACCAGGTCAGTAAAAAACTAAAGCCCCCCCATGCTGAAGATCTAAGAAAGGAGTGTAGGAGTCCATGGATAGGAAGGAGAATGGGAGGCGGAGGTTGCACATAAGTAGTGGGGAGAAATTATTGTCATTGAAATCTGGTGTTGTGTCGGTAGAAGTAGTTTGAAGCTATCGGGGCTGATGGTGCTGTCACTCAGCCCCTGGGCAGCATTGGTGGATAACAGCTGGCATTTCATGCTGGACACCAGACTGTGGAGATTCACCGTGATGGCATTCGGGCTTCAGAAGGCACTGGTCATGTTGGAGCACCTTATGGAGTGAGTGTTTGTTAGCAGCTTTAAGGATCATTGCATCTACTTAGATGGTGCATTGGTCCATGCAACCAGCTTTGATGATGCACTTGCTAGCCTGCAGCAGGGGTTTCGCAGCACGTGCACTTCCTGGGACACGTGAGCAGAATTGGAGGCGAAACAGGCCCAGGGAATGTGGACTCTGCGAAGTGGTGGCCCAGTCCACGGAATGACAGTGAGCTGCAGACCTTCATGGGCTTGGCTTTGTGCTGCTGTTATTTTGTATTGTCTGGCAGTTTGCCAACATAGTTGCACCACTGCATCACCTCTTACGGGAAGAGAAAGATAAGCATGCATTCACCGTCCTCAGATATGTGAGGCACCGGTGTTGGCATTTCCGAGGGTTGGCGGGCAGGGAGGGTCATTGTGGACACGGATGCCAGCGATGAGGTCATTGATGCCATCCTGTCACAGGTCCAGGACATGCGGTGTTTTAAAGCAGCATTCTACACATGCCCCTTTCATGTAGTAATGCTGAATATCTACTTGACTAAACCACCATGTCTCTTGTGCTGAGTCATTCATCGGTATGTTGTTTAACTTTTGAGGGGCTCAATTAGCGTGATATTGTTCAGAGCGTAACACTGCACAGATGAAGGTGACGTCAGAATTCTGGTTAAAGATCTAAGGGCTAAAGAATATATATCAGTTAAACTACTACAATCAATACAATATTAAATCCAATATGCTTTTGGGATACCATCCAAGTACAAGACCATGGATATTTATTTATTTAGATCCTCAAGTAAAATGTGGACAGAGGTTAACTGATGATTCTGTTAACACTTGCTTGGCAGACTGATTACTGTGTGTGTGTGTGTGTGTGTGTGTGTGTGTGTGTGTAGGCCTACTGATTTTAATTGCTTAGCCTATAGCTTCATGTCCCAACACACCTTTCAGAAGCCCTATTTGCGAAGTTCACAACATTAGTACTGATGTAATTAGAGACCTTGTTTGGTCATCTCTGTGGCTGGTTCAAACCAGCCCATGAAAGACAAGAGCCTTCATTTATTCTCCTGTTTAAAAAACTCTTCTGCTTCCTGCGGCCCTACAGAGGCACGTTCACATGACAGTGTCATCGCCAGGAGCACAGAGCAAGCTTGATAACTGAGTTGCCGAGGGTAACTGCTGTTAATTGAAATGTCACTCTGGATGTGTTCGGTACCAAATGTGTCAGTCCAGATCAGCTCCGCCCTTCTCCTTCTGTCATATATATTATATATTATATATTAATACAACTGCCCTCAACCCATCCTATTTGTCATAAAACTAAGTTTTACATAAAAGTTTCACTATTAAAACTTTTATAAAGGTGCCTTGCATAACATTTTTGCATTCTCAGTAAGTGGATATGTACATATACTTTACAGTTGTAGCATTTATTAACTACTTACATTGATTTATAGCTTAAATTCTTACATTTTAATATAAAGTTATATTAGTTTTACATTTGAATAGTTCATGTATTGCATAGCACAACATATAACTTATGATTCTCTTTGTTCCAGAGAGACAGGGTTTAATGGTTTGGGATTTTATTTATGTAATTAAGTCTTCATTGGATGTTTGATGGCAACTGAGTTGTCATTTTTGGATTTTAAGACAATGGGCTGCTATTCTTTCTGCAACATCCTTTATAAATGTTTGTGGACAGTTCATCCAATAGTCCAAGGTTCTGTGATCTGGATTTCTTAGGTTCATGGTCATAGGTTCTGTTTTCACTCTCCCAGTGGAGTTGGCATTGTACATTTCCAGGGAAACTTCTGAAATGCTACTGAGAGATAGTAAGTGCTGAAATGATCTTCCCAGATTTGAGGAGAGAGGTCTTCAAAAGAAATAAAAAGTGCATAATTAGAGATTGAAAGAAGAGCTATTATTTTCCCAAAAAGTTCACTTAGTTTTCAAAGAAGTGCTCTTGGTTTCCAAAGAAGTGCCCTTAGTTTCTGAAAGCTTTCATTTTACCCTGAGATAACCATTAGACTGTAATCTGAATCCATTATAACAATAGCCTACTTATCGTTAAACTTGTTCAGAACATTGCTCTGTGCC
>NC_137506.1:2385000-2415000 GCF_041902795.1 Electrophorus electricus | reverse complement strand
TATAGATTATAAACTTGTGATATACCTCTTTACACTATAAGAGCCAACTCAAGTGACATTAGCAACAAGGATACATCTGAACTCTAAGATAATTATGTAAAGCATAAAACAGACTATAGACTATAGACTTCAGTTCATTAGCTCTTCATGTTTCTATTAAACACGGACTTCAATGACACCCAGTGGGTCTCTAATGGAACAAGCCAAATTCTTTGTGTATGGATATTTGTAGCTAGTATCTTGTTAATCATCTTGTAAAAAACACTATTAATGCATTGTAAAGGCTTTGACTGTGCATGTGTTTCCATATGCACAGGTTGTACTCCGACTATCTCTACTTTGGCATGGCCAATAAGACAGTACAAGACTTCCACGAGCGCGTGTCTGAGTCCCTGCAGCTTTTTGAGACCTGCCTAGCTCAGAGATCTATGCGCTCCTGTGTGTACAACACCACCCTCAACAATGTCATGCCTGTGAGTGTTCTGCCTGTGAGTGTTTTTGTCTGTGAGTGTTCTACGTGTGAGTGTTTTGTCTGTGAGTGTTCTACGTGTGAGTGTTTTGTCTGTGAGTATTCTGTCTGTGTTGTCTGTGAGTGTTCTGCCTGTGAGTGTGCTGCCTGTGAGTGTTTTTGTCTGTGAGTGTTCTACGTGTGAGTGTTTTGTCTGTGAGTGTTCTGTCTGTGTTGTCTGTGAGTGTTCTGCCTGTGAGTGTGCTGCCTGTGAGTGTTTTGTCTGTGTATTCTGTTTGTGAGTGTTTTGTCTGTGAATGTTTTGTCTGTGAGTATTCTGTTAAAAGTCTGTAATAATCGAAAGCTTTAAGGATGAGGTAGCATAATGCAAATCCAGAAGTGGTTATAGTAGTCCAGGTCTTACCTTAAAATAATAATTAATCAAGTGGAAGTAAAAGTGGTCATTTAAATGATTACTTAATTAAACTTAAGAAAGTATCTGTTTAACAGACTAGACAAGCAGTAACTTACTTTATCAGAACTCATCAGGCAACAATGTGTGTGTGTGTGTGTGTGTGTGTGTGTTGTGTGTGTGTGTGTGTGTGTGTGTGTGTGTGCGTGCTTAATGCTTAAAAATGTGGTCCTCATAGTTCTTTTTACACTGAATTCAAAACTGTTTTAAAGATGTTTCTCTCAGGCGTGGTTTTTAAGTTAATTTTAAAATAAGTATATGTTACTTATTCATAAATAAGGTTGTTATTACACTGAAACTATGTACAGTCTTGAACATCCCGCTTCAGTGTCCAGTAACAGTCTGCCAATACAGAGCGGCTCCACTTTCCTTGGTACTGATTTTCCACTGACCTACTGTACATAACGATATGAGAGTGCAATCGGTTGTAAAACGATTTGTCCTGTCTAAGCAGACAGCTAAAAGCAATTTGGTGGATCACGTCTGATAAATGCCGTACACATAGATGCAAATATAATGGAAGAAAAAAACAACAACTCTAGTTGTTTTGCACTTCAATGTGCAAAAATACTTTATAAACAGCTGTTTTTCTTTGTTCTGCATCTCTGTCCTACTGTGTTCGTGTGTTATATTTAAGATACACGAGGTTTTTCATATCGGCTTAGTCATAAGCATCAGATTGGATTTAGTGATCACTTCATGATTAGTACAGTTTCTGGGAATATTCCGTGTCCTTGCCCAAGGTCAATTACTAAACATTTTATATTTATTTACATTGTAATTAGTTGACTGATTAGATAGATATCCTATCTTACGTTGCTTAGCTAACAACTGCACCTGTATGTGGTCGAAAGAAATATCAATATATATCGATAAGAAACCTTCATTTTTATAACTTTGAAATCTTTATAATCTTGGAAATATGCCTCAATATGGCACGTTCTCTCACACGATGAGCTCGGTTCAGCTTCTGCATTTGTTTTTCATTTTGTAGTGTATAGCTACGTAGCTAGCTAGCATTTCCCCTAGAATATCCTTGATATTAGACCACAATTTACTTCCATATTAATGAGAGAGCATTATGAGAGGGCACCGATTACACACAGATATGTGAGCCCTTAAAGAAAAGGACATACTGTGAGCTATTTTTCATAAATGTCATTTGAGTCCCACACCAAAAAATATACTTGTTCCGTGTTTAACATCTGTTTACTGTCCAGTTTTTTAAGACGCATTTCACTCAGTGATCATGTTTAGGGATTACACCAATCTAGATGTAGCTCAAGATATCTTGCTTCCATTTTGTCATACATCAGTTCTTAGCACGTCTGTATTCTGCAGTCCTGTTCAGTCCTATCTGTGTTCCTGTGCAGGTCAGACTGCATGTGGGGTTGTATGTGGTGTATCTGCTGGATTGGCTCAGTGTGTTTAGCCGAGAACAGATTCTAGTCCTGCGACTGGAGGATCACGCAGCCAACAGAAAACACACCATGCACAGAGTCTTTGACTTCCTACACTTAGGTTAGTTACTTATCTAATTAATTCAGTGTTTACCAGTCGGTCTCATGCTCTGCACAGTTTTGTGTTTCCTTACACTAATCTGTGTTTTTTAAAGTCCTGGTTGAAGTTTTATCTGCTGTTACACCTGATCCAATGTGTCACCTGATCCAAGCTTGTCATGAACTGGTTAGGGCAGGAAAAACCTGAAGCTGTGCAGGATAGTGAGCGTTCATGGCAATGGGTGTTCAGGGTAGTGGGTTTGCAGGACTGAAGTTGATAGTGCTACCCCTAACCTAAACCTCTAACCATAACCCTAACCCCAATCCTAACCCTAACCCTAACCCAAAGCTCTAATCCTAAACCTAACCCTAACCCAAACCTCTAACCCTAATCCTAACCCAAACCTCTAACCCTAACCCTAATCCTAAACCTAACCCTAACCCAAAACTCTAACCCTAACCCTAATCCTAACCCAAACCTCTAACCCTAACCCTAATCCTAAACCTAACCCTAACCCAAAACTCTAACCCTAACCCTAATCCTAACCCAAACCTCTAACCCTAACCATAATCCTAACCCAAACCTCTAACCCTAACCCTAACCCTAATCCTAAACCTAACCCTAACCCTAACCCAAACCTATTACCATAACCCTAACTCTAACTCTAACCCTAAACCCTAGTGCTGCTCTATCAAACCATAATCCAGCTCACAAAGGCTCAGTTAAATGAGGTTAATATACCTCACATTACATACCTCAGTTAAATGAGGTAAATGTAAGGATTATGGAAACTACAAACTACAAAAGTGTGCAGAACATTCACCGCTTTGGGGTTGGTTTCGCTTAATGTCTTACTGTGATTTTCCCAGGACCACTCACTCAGCAGAAGGAGGCTGACATCACCAAGAGCCCAGCATCCAACGCCAGGAGACCGGCCAATCGCAGTCTAGGTCCCATGTTACCCATCACCAAGGAGATATTGCAGAGCTTCTATGAGCCCTTCAACCAGAAACTGGCTGCCGTGCTTAGTGAGCCAGCCTTTCTGTGGACACAGCTGTAATGGGACAAATTCAGGAAGTTACCACTGGGGGTCACGTTTCCTTTTTAATGAAAGGAATGCCACTTTTTAGACTCTGTACCTGTGGGTGAACTGAATCAGACAAGAATTTCACAAAGAGATAATTTTTGGTTAGCCGTTTCTCCAGGCTCTATTGTATATTCCTTCGCTGGTCCAAAGAGGTGTTTTGTTTTTTGTTTTTTTAAACTTTACAACAGTGATGGGATGCTGTGTAGCTTGGTGTCTGCAGACACTCTGAAAGTGCTTGATGAGACGCTGGGAGCTTGCAGGCATGTGGGGATGCTTTGTCTTCTAATGTTCTCTCACTGGGCCTTTACGGGTGTTGAGAAAGGCACACGGTTTGGGAGTAGAGACCGTAGCCACCTGTGGGGCAGAACACAGAGCATTAAGGGTGGAGAAGACAGGAAGGAGGATGGGTTTATATCTTCTCCTCCATCACTACAGTCCAGATGGCTCTCATAGTTTCAGCATATGAAGCACTTTGAATTTCTAATATTAATTTTAATATTTTAAATAATTGTTTTAACTGTTATTATTTTAAACATCAAACACGGTTTTGTTTGTTTCTTACGGCTGTGCACTATATTGAATAAAATTTTTTCACTATGTTTATGAACCTCATTAACCTAAGAATGAGACGGTTAGTAGTGACGTGTGTGGTAGCTGTATAAGCTACAGTCAGTTAGAGTCACCTCAGGAAATGTCAGTCAACATCGTTGTCTGTTGGAGATCCATCCTACTTCACCACTAGAGGTCGCCAAAGTCTGAACATTAACAACACCAAAGTTACACATCCTGAAACAAAAATAAGATACAATGGTATCTTAATAAATGGGGTAAAATGTTAGTTTTATTTTACCTAGAACTTTGGCAATGGGATTACTCAACCTATATTTACAGTATTTTAATCTTACTAAATAAAATAACAGCTCGATTTCTGTCCTCCCCATTTCTTCTCCTCAGAGCACTTTTACAATTTAACAGAATAAATACGCAGAGCACTTTTATGAAGTAAATAATTTATTTTTGCAGATAAACTGGAAGCCATCTGTCTGCTAGAGTCTTTGCAAAAAAAAAAAAAAAAAAAAAAAAAACCCAAGCAAAAAGCAGCAATAAACAGAAGATTTAATTTCCATTAAACTTTAATTAGCAGTAGTTAAGGAGAACGAAGCAGTCTGTTCTGGGATTATTCGTAATGAGATGATAGTGTGCTAATATGTTATATATGTTAATTAGCCATGAATGAGGGAGAGCAGGGCATATAGAGGCTAGGAACCTGTCTATCAGCACTCAGTAAACATGTAACTGAACATGGAAAACCCATCCAGACGGAAGGAAGAATTCCATAATGAGCTTTGATTTTTCCTATCATGTATACAGAGTTCAAACTGGAGCTAAAATGAATCAATTTGCTTCCAGGTTTTTTTTTTTTAACCACAAATATCTAACTACATCCACCTGTTACACTGTATTCCAGTGTACTGTATAGCCAGAATAACAGAGCTCTCTCCGTGAAGTGTTATATGTATAGCCAGAATAACAGAGCTCTCTCAGTGAAGTGTTATATGTAGAGCCAGAATAACAGAGCTCTCTCAGTGAAGTGTTATATGTAGAGCCAGAATAACAGAGCTGTCTCAGTGAAGTGTTATATGTAGAGCCAGAATAACAGAGCTCTCTCAGTGAAGTGTTATATGTAGAGCCAGAATAACAGAGCTGTCTCAGTGAAGTGTTATATGTAGAGCCAGAATAACAGAGCTCTCTCAGTGAAGTGTTATATGTAGAGCCAGAATAACAGAGCTGTCTCAGTGAAGTGTTATATGTAGAGCCAGAATAACAGAGCTCTCTCAGTGAAGTGTTATATGTAGAGCCAGAATAACAGAGCTGTCTCAGTGAAGTGTTATATGTAGAGCCAGAATAACAGAGCTCTCTCAGTGAAGTGTTATATGTAGAGCCAGAATAACAGAGCTCTCTCAGTGAAGTGTTATATGTAGAGCCAGAATAACAGAGCTCTCTCCGTGAAGTGTTATATGTAGAGCCAGAATAACAGAGCTCTCTCAGTGAAGTGTTATATGTAGAGCCAGAATAACAGAGCTGTCTCAGTGAAGTGTTATATGTAGAGCCAGAATAACAGAGCTCTCTCAGTGAAGTGTTATATGTAGAGCCAGAATAACAGAGCTCTCTCAGTGAAGTGTTATATGTAGAGCCAGAATAACAGAGCTCTCTCAGTGAAGTGTTGAATGCTGGGGGTCTGTTAGCTTTATCTAACAGACCATGGCAACTGACTCAAATCATAATATAAAGGGGACAGTAGTGAGGGGATTGGCTAACAATCTGGGCCAGGAGGAGTGTTAGTGGGCATTGTCAATCATGAGTGGATTAGTGGGTGGGGCAATTACTGAGGCCAGTAGTGAGTCTTTGTGATAGACCGTGACAGTAGTGAGTGTTTCTGCTAGACAATGACAGTAGTGAGTGTTTGTTTTAGACAGTGATATTAGTGAGTGTTTATTCTAGACAGTGACAGTAGTGAGTGTTTGTTTTAGACAGTGATATTAGTGAGTGTTTATTCTAGACAGTGACAGTAGTGTTTGTGCTACAGTGACAGTAGTGAGTGTTTGTTTTAGACAGTGATATTAGTGAGTGTTTATTCTAGACAGTGACAGTAGTGAGTGTTTGTGCTACAGTGACAGTAGTGAGTGTTTGTTTTAGACAGTGATATTAGTGAGTGTTTATTCTAGACAGTGACAGTAGTGAGTGTTTCTGCTAGACAATGACAGTAGTGAGTCTTTGTTTTAGACAGTGATATTAGTGAGTGTTTATTCTAGACAGTGACAGTAGTGAGTGTTTGTTTTAGACAGTGATATTAGTGAGTGTTTATTCTAGACAGTGACAGTAATGAGTGTTTGTTTTAGACAGTGATATTAGTGAGTGTTTCTGCTAGACAATGACAGTAGTGAGTGTTTGTTTTAGACAGTGATATTAGTGAATGTTTATTCTAGACAGTGACAGTAGTGTTTGTGCTACAGTGACAGTAGTGAGTGTTTGTTTTAGACAGTGATATTAGTGAGTGTTTATTCTAGACAGAGACAGTAGTGAGTGTTTGTGCTACAGTGACAGTAGTTAGGTAATGTACAAGGTCCTAGTTAAGGCTTTCTCCCCCCTTATGAACTGTGTCATACATATTTGATAATAACAATTACAAGGTAAGTATAGTATGAACCCGTGGTATTTAACAGTAGAGTAGCGGAACGTTAGTGAACCGAATGCTCAGTAATGTTCTGTTTTAACTGAACTAAATCTATAAGCTGTTTAAGCCTTTAACACACATGAAAAAGTAGAAAAAATAAAATAGATTCTGAACCCACCTGTACCAGCAGTGTTAAAGACCAGCTGTGTTCCAGTCGTCTTTTACCTTATTGTGGGTATTTCATACACTATAGCACCCCCTGCTGTTTAGAGACAGCTCTGCCTCGATTAGCACAACTCTGGTGATGGCACACACAGAATCGCATCACAGGAAGCAGTGAGTAATGAGGGCAGGAGAACAGCAGACCCCAACTTTGAATCAGGAACATTGACTGCTGTTCAGACCTAAACGCTTCAGAAGAAAATGAACTATTAGGCTATTTTAGTTATAGACAGTGAGTTTTGTCACCTATCCATTCAGTATATAACCTAATGCAGCACTTTTCTGTAATCATTCACTCTAACTGCATCACTTAATTTGAATGGAAGCCTGATGATTGATTGTGTCGTCTGTTGGGATCATTACTGAACATCTTGGTACAGATGTTTGCTCTGCGGAGTGACTCAGTGACTGCGTGCATCACGCTCCTTCTGTCTCACCTGTTTTAGAATAACACCTGTTTTAATTAATTTATGTCTAGGCACCAAGCAAAACATAGTGTAGCTATCCTTGCTCATGGTCACCTAAATAGACATACAATTTTATACACACTCACACACACACACACACACACACACACACACACACACACACACACACACACACAAAGCAAAGAGATTTGCTTATGGCAGTCCATTATGTCCAATGATAACACCCACTGTTGTGGTTAAAGGTAAGGGTGATGACTGATAAGACCAATTCTGGAACCACAGATTTTCTTGCAGCTGGGGTATGTGCGACTGGCAGCGTTGGTTTGGAAGCCTCCTGCATCAGACACGTTTGCTCTCGTTTGGCTGTGCTCTGCTCCTTTGGCTTGTGTGTCCCGTCTAGACACAACTATTGCCAAATGATGCGATGAGCAGCACTAGCGTCTGTGGTGTCATCTTGGAAAGGGTTGGGAAAATATGCCAGTAATCTTTAACTGATTGGAGCTGTAAGTTAGCTGTGTTGCGCAGTAAGACATGAAAATCATGTCAACCACAACCCAGGTGCTGATGCTCCTGCACCCCACTAGAGCCTGATTGGTGAGGGCCCAGTGTTTAGAATGGGATTATTTGTGTTTGTCCTTCTACTGGAACAGTGAGTGGGATATTTTCCAGTCATGTCTGGCACAACTATGGCGTTTTCCCTGGCCTGACCACCGCTGTGTCCATCTCACCTCACATTCTGAAGTTTCCACTTAGCTGAGCGATGAAGTTGCCAAGCAGGTGGGTTTTATCACTTATGGGGAACCAGGAGCTCGTCATCCAGGACTTGGTAGAGGTGGTCTTTGACTTTGATGTCAGATGGTATCGTTGGTCCATAAAAATTAAGGAGAGTAGCACTTCCTGCATAGGAGAACACAAAGGAAAGTGCATTTTTGTTCTCGATGCAGATGAAGACTATCACAGGCAAACCTTTCCACAAGAAGCTGTAGCCACTCCTCCAGACTTAAGACTCCACCAATATTGAGGCTGTAGTGTTTTTTTGCTGTGACGGTCAGTGTCCGTTGTCGGTCAGAGGAGAACCCAGCCCCGCCCGCCTTTGAATCTTGGTTCTTCCTCATGCTCTCGTGGAGTTTTTCTTCACTGCTGTCGCCCTTGGCTTTCTCACTGGGGGCTTGGACTCAAACACTTGTAAAGCTGCTATGTGACAACAAAAAGCGCTATATAAATCCTGCTGCTACAGCAACGAACCCGGAACAGGACACTGATTCAGTTCAGAACCCTGAACAGGATAGTGTTTGATTCAGTTCAAAGCCCGGAACAGGATACTGTTTGATTCGGTTCAGATCCCTGAACAGGATAGTGTTTGATTCAGTTCAAAGCCCGGAACAGGATACTGTTTGATTCAGTTCAGATCCCTGAACAGGATAGTGTTTGATTCAGTTCAAAGCCCGGAACAGGACACTGATTCAGTTCAGAACCCTGAAGGGGAGCCTCTTGTAGTGGCAGCTCTGTGGTTAAGCTACTGGACTAGTAATCAGAAGGTTGCCAGTTCCAGACCCACCACTGCCAAGTTGCCACTGTGGGCCCTTGAATGTGACCTTTAGCCCTCAATTGTAATTGTAAGCTGTTTTGGATAAAAGTGTCAGCTAAATGCTGGAAATGTAACTGTTTGATTCAGTTCAGATCCCTCAACAGGATAGTGTTTCATTCAGTTCAAAGCCCTGAACAGGATACTGTTTGATTCAGTTCAGACCCCTGAACAGGATAGTGTTTGATTCAGTTCAAAGCCCTGAACAGGATACTGTTTGATTCAGTTCAGAGCCCTGAACAGGACACTGTTTGAGTCAGTTCAGAATCAACAATAGGGACTTAACAGAGCCCTTAAATGCATTTTTAAATGATATCCTAATTGTGGAAGTAAATCAAAACGTTATTAGTTTAACTTCATATTACTGTCTTATTGAGCTTCCAACAGGTCTAGTTCCAATTAAGCAACCGAAAGCTGAATGGATTCAGTCTGACTCGAACGTTCTTCCATACGGCAACACACTCCATTTCTCATATGCAGTGCAGTCTCATTGCTAACATAGGTTTGACTCACGATGAGTCTGATGGAGTGTGACATGCACACAAACGCACACCGGTTTACTACACACAAACACACTATCCTACACATACACACACACACACACACATACACACACATGGTTACATGTGCGCACACTTACACACACACACACACACACACACACACACAAACACACACTATCCTCAACTCTCTGTTCTCAGATAACAGAAAAGTCATTTTTCAGCTTGTCCGCTTGGTTTATCACACCTGGTGCTTGGATGGCC
Organism: Electrophorus electricus; assembly: GCF_041902795.1. Lineage (NCBI taxonomy): Eukaryota > Metazoa > Chordata > Actinopteri > Gymnotiformes > Gymnotidae > Electrophorus > Electrophorus electricus. The sequence goes on along the minus strand of NC_137506.1, from coordinate 2,405,319 downwards.
CAGTCGGGGAAGGGAGAGGGTGTTTAGATGGGAGAGGGTGTTGAGATGAGAGGGTGTTTAGATGGGAGAGGGTGTTGAGATGAGAGGGTGTTTAGATGGGAGAGGGTGTTGAGATGGGAGAGGGTGTTGAGATGAGAGGGTGTTTAGATGGGAGAGGGTGTTTAGATGGGAGAGGGTGTTGAGATGAGAGGGTGTTTAGATGGGAGAGGGTGTTGAGATGGGAGAGGGTGTTTAGATGGGAGAGGGTGTTGAGATGAGAGGGTGTTGAGATGGGAGAGGGTGTTTAGATGGGAGAGGGTGTTGAGATGAGAGGGTGTTTAGATGGGAGAGGGTGTTGAGATGGGAGAGGGTGTTTAGATGGGAGAGGGTGTTGAGATGAGAGGGTGTTTAGATGGGAGAGGGTGTTGAGATGAGAGGGTGTTGAGATGGGAGAGGGTGTTTAGATGGGAGAGGGTGTTGAGATGAGAGGGTGTTTAGATGGGAGAGGGTGTTGAGATGGGAGAGGGTGTTTAGATGGGAGAGGGTGTTGAGATGAGAGGGTGTTTAGATGGGAGAGGGTGTTGAGATGAGAGGGTGTTGAGATGGGAGAGGGTGTTTAGATGGGAGAGGGTGTTGAGATGGGAGAGGGTGTTTAGATGGGAGAGGGTGTTAAGATGGGAGAGGGTGTTTAGATGGGAGAGGGTGTTGAGATGAGAGGGTGTTTAGATGGGAGAGGGTGTTGAGATGAGAGGGTGTTTAGATGGGAGAGGGTGTTTAGATGAGAGGGTGTTTAGATGGGAGAGGGTGTTTAGATGGGAGAGGGTGTTGAGATGAGAGGGTGTTTAGATGGGAGAGGGTGTTGAGATGAGAGGGTGTTGAGATGAGAGGGTGTTTAGATGGGAGAGGGTGTTAAGATGGGAGAGGGTGTTTAGATGGGAGAGGGTGTTGAGATGAGAGGGTGTTTAGATGGGAGAGGGTGTTTAGATGGGAGAGGGTGTTAAGATGGGAGAGGGTGTTTAGATGGGAGAGGGTGTTAAGATGGGAGAGGGTGTTGAGATGTTGGAGGGGTTACACACCATTCTGATTCAGCTCCCTTTTGTCCTTCAGTCAACATAACTGAAAGAATGGAACAGAGCAGCAGTTTGCTCTTTACAGTCGATATTTGAACCAGCGACGTGAAATATATTGGACTCACACAGCTAAACCCCATGTGTCTGTATTGTATGGACGTTTAGCTGTTTCTCTCTGTTATCAGACTGTCAGCTCCCTGGCTGAAACATGTATTCACCGCCGGTTTGCTTATGTAGACTTACGTCATAAGGTCATATGCATTAAAAATCAGCATTGATATTAAAAAAGCAACCAATAGCAGGGACCTAGCTGAGCATAACTGATTCTAAACCTTTTTCCCACCATCGTGTTGTACTCAACCCTCTATGGATAGAATAGAGTAAAACAACACCATCGATGTCTGTGCAATAAAAATATCCAAGTATATAGTGTGAAGAGATGCTAAATTTATAGATCTTCAGTACACATACAAACTCACAGCCATATTTTAAGCACGATAGAAAGCAGTTTGGGTTATGGAGTGCTGAACTGGTGAGCCAGTGAAAGCATGATAAACGTTAATCCAGAGCCCTCACACCCTCTACTGGACAAGACAGGAGAGGCCAGAATAAGAAGCCGCTGGACTCCCCTCTGCACAATAATGGACTCGTCCACTGACCTTGGCTGGTGTTGTCGCATGAGTGAAAGGACTTGCTTTATAGGCCTTCCTAGTCTGAGGTGAAAAGCACCAATAACATTTGTTGAACCTGCTCAGGATGACAAGATCTTGTCCTTTTAACGGATGCTGTTATGTTTGCCTTGAGTGTTCACTGCCCAGCTGTTTATCATTGAATATGTTATGTAATAATCAAAACTGCCACAGCCATGGGATAAAATGTGCACGTGAGAAAATGATCAGCTACAATCGCAAGGCACTTTGCCAGAATCGCCATGCCTCTTAGCATCAGCTGTAACTCTAATAAATGGACATTTATTTCTTATAGTTGTATCTCGGGCACCATAAACTAATGAAATACATGCTCATTTGCATCCCAGACACACTCATATGAAACATTCTGATATGAAAAATTATTCAAATGTGATGACAGACAGTGAAGGAACCTGGCAACTGCATCAAATCTGCATAAGCAGTAAGGATTCTGCGCAGGCAGCCAGAGCATTATTCATGTTGTTGTGTAATTAAAATGCCGCAGATATTAAACAGAAGCTTGTTTCTACTGTGAGAGCTGAATAGAGAAGGAACACTCCTGATTGTGCCCGATCAGGTTCAGAAGTATTTGCTGAGGAAATTTGTCCATGCAACAGTTGGCTAACAAGGAAACAATCCTATAAAATGGACATCTCTTTCCTGACTAGGATAATGGATTCATATTTTGGTTATAAACATGAAACTAGTGTTCAGTTTCTCATGTGTAATTAGTTAGATTAGCTAGGTTTTGTGCAGAGACTAAAAGTGCTCTGGTCAGACACTGGAGGACCAGAAAGAAACCCACCAGAGCCAACAGAGCTGTCTCAGTTTAATTGATTTAAGATTCACTTTGATCCTTAAGAAGTCCAATTTTGACTGTTCTCTTACATCAGAGCACTAGGTGATGTTACTGATAGCAACACCAGGACAGAACATTAAGTGGATATCAAAGAGCAGCTCTCAGTCAATTGTCAGTGAGTGATTGGGTTTCCTGGACAAAGGCCACCACATAATTTAACTTTCATTAAAGTTTGCAGTCAGCAGCAGGCATGCACATTCATTAAGCTCATTTTGTAAATGAACTTATAGAAAGAGATAGCGGACCTAAACTTGTACTGGTTGAGAATTACAGTTCACCTGAATAGTGTCTAATAGTGTCTTATGGTAGCCTGGGTTACCATAAGGTTTGGTCTACAATAGCATGAAACTGGCTTATACAATTGGGCAGATTTCATTATGCTGAATTAGTAGGCAGTCTGCTGAATATTAAAAATACACATTTCCTGAGAATGAAAATGACAGGTTTTTTAATTTTTTTTTAATTTTTATATATTGCCTGCAGGAACTGAAGGAAATCATTCATGAAACATATGAAGCAATCTTCAGCTTAAAGTAAGTAGTGTCAGTCATCAAACTGCTGTGGAGAGTTGCATTGTTTTGGTACCAGTGTACATGCCCTTGCTGTGGTTTCCTGGTTCCTGCAGTGAAGGTGTGAGGGATCTGTGGTTTCCTGGTTCCTACAGTGAAGGTGTGGGGGATCTATGATCTGTGGTTTCCTGGTTCCTGCAGTGAAGGTGTGAGGGATCTGTGGTTTCCTGGTTCCTGCAGTGAAGGTGTGAGGGATCTATGATCTGTGGTTTCTTGGTTCCTACAGTGAAGGTGTGAGGGATCTGTGGTTTCTTGGTTCCTACAGTGAAGGTGTGAGGGATCTATGATCTGTGGTTTCCTGGTTCCTGCAGTGAAGGTGTGAGGGATCTGTGGTTTCCTGGTTCCTGCAGTGAAGGTGTGAGGGATCTATGATCTGTGGTTTCCTGGTTCCTGCAGTGAAGGTGTGAGGGATCTGTGGTTTCCTGGTTCCTGCAGTGAAGGTGTGAGGGATCTGTGGTTTCCTGGTTCCTGCAGTGAAGGTGTGAGGGATCTATGATCTGTGGTTTCCTGGTTCCTGCAGTGAAGGTGTGAGGGATCTGTGGTTTCCTGGTTCCTGCAGTGAAGGTGTGAGGGATCTTAAGGTCATTGAGCTTTTGCAGTCCTCAATCTCACTGTCACACTAAAGGATTCTTAGGACGGATGAACAGTCCAACACATAACAGGTCCTTTTGCTACTGATGAACAGTCCAACACATAACAGGTCCTTTTGCTACTGGACTGTTTGCTGTAATTTCGTGAAAGGTCATTTTTATGTGCCAGTTGTCAAACTATTAAAAAAAGAACATCTTTGAATTATTACAACTCAAACGTGTGACACAGACATATGATGCCAATTCCAGTGGGGTGAGTCATAAACATGACTGGTCCAACATTTTAACATCAAAAAGCTCAAATGACAGCATGCTAATAATAACCTCAAAATTAAAAGAACATCAGACATATGATGTTCTGATTTTGCTGTCAACAGCTGTAATAATGACAGCTATTTATAAACAGCCCTATGAATCACAGATTAGAGTCAGTACAATGAAATCAATCAGGTTTCAGATCGTCGCGATCTGGCAGAGACCAGAGCTGCGTTGCCTGTCCTTGTTCACATGTTCCTCAACATGACACAGGTCAACCACAGGACTGGGATTCCTTTACCAGTGCCCTGCTGTCTTCCAGAGAGGGGAGGGAGTTGGGGGGTTAATGCATTTTTAGCTGACTAATATTTGTAATTTTCACTATTTTTTACTTTGGGTCATCCTTGCCTTTAATACCAGCGCTCTCTATATTAAAAAATCCCTCATTTACAAATATCACCCAAAAATATGTGTGTTTAGCCTGGAGACAAAATTCAATACATTTTTTCCTTTCCTAAACATAATAACAATGTCCACACTCACCAAAGTGAGTCACCAAACTCACTAAATGTCTAAACTTTAAAACTTCCACATGTATGTTTCAGTTGGTCTGGTTTTCTACTATGGAATATTTTTTTTCCTAGTCTTGTCTCCAGTTTAAGGCCCTTTAACGTTGTAATTTGGCTTATAGAACTACTGTAAGAAAAACAAGCACTTTTACCTCGTTACTGACTACAAAGAACAGTGACTCAGGAGACACGCGGAGAGAGCTGATGTTCACAGAGTGCGCCTAAATCCTCACACACACATCCGGGCATTGGAGTGCCTACCAGCTGTGACTCATCGGGCAGAGTCCTGACTCCGCGTGTCCCCTCTTCCCTCTGTCCTGACTCCAGTCCTGGCATGACAGATCTTGACTGAGTGTAATAATAGAGTTCAATCAGTGAGCAGTAACACGCTAGTACTTGTTCTCCCTTCGCTATGGTACGACAGCAAAGCCTAGTAGTTAAATAAATGAATGATTTAATGAAAATCACAGCTTTATGTGTGAAAAGCAGTTTCCCATGTGGGAAATTTCACATGTGGATGCCTACTAATCATGTAATATTAATTATGCAAAATACCTGGTTCCAGTTTTTTTTTTTTATATACATGAGAAATATAAGTCTTATTTAATTATCTAATTATCTAATTATAAGTCTTGTGTCATTGTGATAACTCTACCTTCTTTTTGTACTCTGGGCACTGAGCAGTGGTTACCAGGTGACTTCGTGGTTGGTGTGTTTGCCTGTCAGCACCAGGGTCTTGGGTTCATGTCCCTATCTGGGTGGAGTTTCTGTGTTCTTTCTGTGGGTTTCCTTCTGGGTCACTGGTTTCATCCCACAGTCCAAAAACATGGAGGTTAGGAAAGTTAGCTATCCTAAATAAATTGCCCTGGGTGTGTGTGTGTGTGTGATTGTGTGTGTCTGCATATCTAATAAAGTTGTCCTAGTGTGTGTGTGTGATTGTGATTGTGTGTCTGCATGCCCAGTGGTAAGTGGTGCTCTGTCCTGGGTGTTGTCTTCTCGTCTCTCCCTGCACCTGATTCAGCCCACCAGGGTGCTGAGGTTTCTGGTTGAGAGTACTGTGTCCCACCCAGGGTGCTGAGATTTCTGGTTGAGAGTACTGTGTCCCCCCCAGGGTGCTGAGGTTTCTGGTTGAGAGTACTGTGTCCCCCCCAGGGTGCTGAGGTTTCTGGTTGAGAGTACTGTGTTCCCCAGGGTGCTGAGGTTTCTGGTTGAGAGTACTGTGTCCCCCCCAGGGTGCTGAGGTTTCTGGTTGAGAGTACTGTGTTCCCCCAGGGTGCTGAGGTTTCTGGTTGAGAGTACTGTGTTCCCCCAGGGTGCTGAGGTTTCTGGTTGAGAGTACTGTGTTCCCCCCAGGGTGCTGAGGTTTCTGGTTGAGAGTACTGTGTTCCCCCCAGGGTGCTGAGGTTTCTGGTTGAGAGTACTGTGTCCCCCCCAGGGTGCTGAGGTTTCTGGTTGAGAGTACTGTCCCCCCCCCCAGGGTGCTGAGGTTTCTGGTTGAGAGTACTGTGTCCCCCCCAGGGTGCTGAGGTTTCTGGTTGAGAGTACTGTGTCCCCCCCAGGGTGCTGAGGTTTCTGGTTGAGAGTACTGTGTTCCCCCCAGGGTGCTGAGGTTTCTGGTTGAGAGTACTGTGTCCCCCCCAGGGTGCTGAGGTTTCTGGTTGAGAGTACTGTGTCCCCCCAGGGTGCTGAGGTTTCTGGTTGAGAGTACTGTGTTCCCCCAGGGTGCTGAGGTTTCTGGTTGAGAGTACTGTGTTCCCCCCAGGGTGCTGAGGTTTCTGGTTGAGAGTACTGTGTTCCCCCCAGGGTGCTGAGGTTTCTGGTTGAGAGTACTGTGTCCCCCCCAGGGTGCTGAGGTTTCTGGTTGAGAGTACTGTGTCCCCCCCAGGGTGCTGAGGTTTCTGGTTGAGAGTACTGTGTCCCCCCCAGGGTGCTGAGGTTTCTGGTTGAGAGTACTGTGTTCCCCCCAGGGTGCTGAGGTTTCTGGTTGAGAGTACTGTGTCCCCCCCAGGGTGCTGAGGTTTCTGGTTGAGAGTACTGTGTCCCCCAGGGTGCTGAGGTTTCTGGTTGAGAGTACTGTGTCCCCCCCCAGGGTGCTGAGGTTTCTGGTTGAGAGTACTGTGTCCCCCCAGGGTGCTGAGGTTTCTGGTTGAGAGTGTGCTTTGTGTGATTGGCTGCTGCTTCTGTCTGCTGTGTGACTGGATGTAAAAACTGTATTAAATGTAAAGTAACCTTGGGTTCCTTGAAAGGTGCTATATAAATATAACTTCATTGATTCATTCATTAAAAGCCTTTGGAGGACTCAACCAAAAGCTTCCTTATTTCAATCCTAAAAGAACCTGAGACTCCTTTCTCATCACATACCAACAATGTATTTGAAGCAGCCAGTTGACTGTCTGCAGAAATGGAGATACAAAAAGTTTAAATTTTAAAGGCTTTTTTTCATCTTTTCGCTCCTCTGAGTGGAGCAGAGGCAATCTATCATGGATAAATTACAATATGACATGAGCTGCATTCAGGGTGAACCCATTCTTGCAATTTAATTAGACTGTTCATAGCTCTGCTCCTGTGACAGTCCCCGTGTTCAGGGTAGACCCTCTTCACATTAGACGTTCTGCTCCGATGCGTGAGCTAAACTCATCGACATATGTACCAGTGCACATATTTAATAGTGTTCATCTATTCCTCTTCACACAGTCCTTCACAAACACGCAGAGAGTGTTACTGGTAGCACTTCAGAACACAGCCCACATTTTAGAGTGCAACTTTCTGCCATAACGTCCTATCATATTGTCTTGACATTTGAGAATTGGCGGCTGTTTGAGCCTCTTGTACAGGCAAAACCAATTTTAGTTTGTGTTACATTGGAATGTTTAGAGTGATGTGTCTTCATTAATCTGGATTTGATATTCTGTGTCGTGAAACACACACTCCAATTGGTCTCTGGATTAATTTGTATTACATATGAATTAGTTAGAATACAAAGAACATAAAATCTAATGTTTCTGAAAATATAATTTTAAAAATATTTATACTTTATACATATATTAGGATTAAAGACATAGTCAGTTCAAACTTCCAATTAAAAATGTTAACCTTATGAAGTTTATGCGGAAAGTGTACATGTACAACAACACAACAACAACACAACACCACAATACAAAAACACAACACAAAACAACAACACAACAATATAATACAACACAACCATACAACACAACAACACAACGCAACAACACAACAACATAATACCACAATGCAACAAGAACACAACAACACAATACAACAACACAACAACATTATACAACAACACAACAACACACGTAGAAAACAGAATCATTAAGTGGAATCATGGAGCAGGAAGCACTTGGACAGTCTAGACGCAGGAGTAGCATGAGTCTGGAAGAATAATGGGACTGGCTGGTGGAATGAATCTGTGAGATTGCACAGCCCTAAGTGATAGAGAACAGATCGGATCCAGTTAGTACTCAGAGTTTTTGTCTGACATAAAATAATAGTTTGTCACATTCAGACCATCAACTGATAAACAGATAATGCAAAGAATCATTTTAAACAATGATCACCATTTCCTGCCCCGTGTATTTCTTACAGGGTGATCCAAAAATATGCAGTGGAAGCTTTGATAATTTGATAATAACGACTGTTAGAGGAAACACAGAAGAAACTGCCAAGACAAGCACACTTCACATTGATGACATAACTGTAAACGTTTCCCATTGTTCACAGATAATGAAGTGGTGGTTGCAAGATGTTGGAGTATCAACCTCTAAAGATCCAACGGCACAGATCAGCGGCCAAGTTACCTTACAGCTCTGGTCAGCACCTAGCACTGGTGTCCCATACAAGGGAACATAAACCCACCTATCACCCTGCTGCGTTACCTGACAGTGTAATCAGATTTAGGAGACGGGTCAAATTAAGATGACTTAACACAAATAGTAGCTGTGGGCAAACTCTAAGACAAGAAAGATGCTGATTTTTCTCATTTCGGCGCATGACGTCAAAAAGTCTTGTTTATTACTATCAGTTCGTTGCATAGTTTCCAACTGTGCAACCAACTGTTATATTGTGCATAGTGAAACACTGCTGATGGTAATAGAACCTCAACATTTCACAGGTGTTAAAAAGCCAGTAATATCTAGAACAATGACTTGTAGGACACAGCTGTATTGCCCGAGTAAAATCAGGCTGGAAGCCACAGTGAGTAAACCTTAGAGATCTCTTTGCAGTGCTCGGCTAAAGGCCCTTACAGAGCTGAAGCAGCACGTCGTCTTGTCCAGCCCCGTGAGGATTAAAGTCATTTCCCACAAAGCCTCACTGATGCTTTAAGACTTCATGTATTTCAGGTCACAATTAGTGAGTAGTTTCTATAGCCCCTCCCAACCCACCCCTGAACCAGCTGTGTCTGAACCATACAAATAATTTTAGATGCACATCACATCAAAAGGCACGGTTGCTATAGTGACTGCTAGAGTTTTCTCTTGCACCCCTGCAGGCTTTTGCTGACAACGTCCATATCCATATCCATACAACACCTGTACAACAACTATACAACATTTATATAACATACATACGACATCTATACAGCATTTATACATCTATACAACATACATACAACATTTATACAACATCTGTACAACATACATGCAACATTTATACATCTATACAACATACATACAACATTTATACAACATCTGTACAACATACATATAACATACATACAACATTTATACATATATACAACATATTTACAACTTCTATACAACATACATACAACATCTATACATTTATACAACATACATACAACATTTATATGAATGCTGTAAGAAAGGTACAACATTTGATGAAGATATTAAGATAAAATTATTATTCGGAGTCATGTACAAATCTTGCTATCTATTTCTGAAAACATGGGAAAAAAAACATCTGTTAAAGTCATAAATATTCTAAACAGACTTGGGAAAACAGAAGCAGAACTAGAAGATGTAGTTTGCTGGTACGTATTTATGTTTGGCAAACAGCCGCTCACCAAATGTTCCTTATTCCAACTACATGCATCACACCATATGTACTGCGGAAAAAAAGACAGAAACACAGTGTAACTCCTAAGCAGGAGAATGCTCAGGGTTGTGCCACCTGATTTAGTCAAAGTTTCAGGACCTGCGGTGCTTTCATCCAGCTTTCTAAATCTCCACTTCAAGTTTATAAGAGTTTATCTACTTACAGATATTTCCACTCTTTCTTTTCCTTCATGCACTGCTCTGTTCTTTCATCGGTGTTTCCTAGACGCGAGACCTTCTCTAGACCTCCGATCCCCCTCTGTCTTCTGGCATAAATCCACTCTGACACTTTTACCTTCAGCAACAGGCCCATTACACCGGGAAACGTAGTCTGAGCAGATGAAGCTCCTGGAGTTTCGTTCGCGCCGCGTTTAAAACATGGATTGCTTTCCTTTATTATGTATGCTGTTCGTTATACTGCTTTTGCTAGCAAAGGAAAACAAGAAACACACAATTGAAATCTGTAAACATCACAATAAATCGCTGCACTGGCTGATTTTTTCATTACTCTTTCAGGTTACATAGTTTATTTACTAATAGATTTATATACACATTGAATATATATATCATTTGACATATATTTCACTGACATATTTCATTTCTCCAATATGTGTTATCATGTCTGATTTGAAGCCTAACGTAACTCTCTGCTTCTGTAACTATGATAGCATTAACAGGGGCAAATTCTATATTCCTCTTTAATTAATATCATCTGAGAGATACTTGCTGAATATAAACATTCAGTAAAACTACCCCAGCTGGAACGTTAAAGCAGTCTGACAGCTTGAGCAACGCTGAATAAAACTCCTGGTAGTGTATCTCTTTTGTGTGGATAATGTTAGCAACACTTACATGTGTTTAATAACTGAAGAGTGTGTGTTTATCATTGGATGAAGAATACCAAGGCCGAGGGTGACTCTGTGATTAGGGTTAATTACTGTGTGATTAGGGTTAATTACTTCTGGGCTGGGGAATATTAATCTCAGCATTTCCCCACTGCTGTGACATTAAAGGGTCATAAAGTGACAGGGATTTATTGAGGTCTGTTCTCTCTGTGGGTACTTCCTGATTGACAAGGCTGGCTGGACAAATCTGAAGGAGTTCAATGCCAGGACGGGTCTCTACACTAGCTCAGCAGACCAGTCTGGTTCTGCGGAGCATTTAGGAGTCGTCGGTGCTGGGCTGTTTAACCATATTAACCTCACAAGTCCAGGTACTTTCCATAAACTAATGTGGCATTTTGAAGTTGCACTGGTTCACCATGTTCCTTCTTGAGCCATTTAGAAATTGTCCTTTACTAATGACGCATTGCTTGCTTTCCTAAATTAAAACACTGGACAAGTGGGAGAGTTAAACCTCTAAGTATGCAGTCCATGTTATGCCTGTAATCTGTAAGGGCTCACTTGATCCTATATCATTGAAATGCTTGGGTTCTGTATACCACACTGCACTGAAATGCTTGAGTCCTATATAGTTACCACACTGCACTGAAATGATTGGGTCCTGTATAGTTACGACACTGCACTGAAATGCTTGGGTCCTGTATAGTTACCACACTGCACTAAAATGCTTGAGTCCAATATAGTTACCACACTGCACTGAAATAATTGGGTCCTGTATAGTTACCACACAGTACTGAAATGATTGGGTCCTGTATAGTTATCACACTGTACTGAAATGCTTGAGTCCTGTATAGTTACCACACTGCACTGAAATGCTTGGGTCCTGTATAGTTACCACACTGCACTGAAATGCTTGAGTCCAATATAGTTACCACACTGCACTGAAATGATTGGGTCCTGTATAGTTACCACACTGCACTGAAATGCTTGGGTCCTGTATAGTTACCACACTGTACTGAAATGCTTGAGTCCTGTATAGTTACCACACTGCACTAAAATGCTTGAGTCCTATATAGTTACCACACTGTACTGAAATGCTTGAGTCCTGTATAGTTACCACACTGCACTGAAATGCTTGAGTCCTATATAGTTACCACATTGCACTGAAATGATTGGGTCTTGTATAGTTACCACACTGCACTGTAATGCTTGAGTCCTGTATAGTTGCCACACTGCACTGAAATGCTTGAGTCCTGTATAGTTACCACACTGCACTGAAATGCTTGAGTCCTGTATAGTTACCACACTGCACTGAAATGCTTGAGTCCTGTATAGTTATCACACTGCAGTGAAATGCTTGGGTCCTGTATAGTTACCGCACTGTACTGAAATGCTTGAGTCCTGTATAGTTACCACACTGTACTGAAATGCTTGAGTCCTGTATAGTTATCACACTGCACTTAAATGCTTGAGTCCTGTATAGTTACCACACTGCACTGAAATGATTGAGTCCTGTATAGTTACCACATTGTACTGAAATGCTTGAGTCCTGTATAGTTACCAAACTGCACTGAAATGCTTGAGTCCTGTATAGTTATCACACTGCAGTGAAATGCTTGGGTCCTGTATAGTTACCACACTGTACTGAAATGCTCGGGTCCTGTATAGTTATCACACTGCCCTGAAATGATTGAGTCCTGTATAGTTACCACACTGCACTGAAATGATTGAGTCCTGTATAGTTACCACACTGCACTGAAATGATTGAGACCTGTATAGTTATCACACTGCACTGAAATGCTTGGGTCCTGTATATCGAATAGCACTTTGGTTTTGGTCCTCCTGAAAACCGTTGACAGCGTAGCAGTACACCATTGGTCCACTGAAATGCTTGAGTCCTGTATAGTTATCACACTGCACTTAAATGCTTGAGTCCTGTATAGTTACCACACTGCACTGAAATGATTGAGTCCTGTATAGTTACCAAACTGCACTGAAATGCTTGAGTCCTGTATAGTTATCACACTGCAGTGAAATGCTTGGGTCCTGTATAGTTACCACACTGTACTGAAATGATTGAGTCCTGTATAGTTACCAAACTGCACTGACATGCTTGAGTCCTGTATAGTTATCACACTGCAGTGAAATGCTTGGGTCCTGTATAGTTACCACACTGCCCTGAAATGATTGGGTCCTGTATAGTTATCACACTGCAGTGAAATGATTGAGTCCTGTATAGTTACCACACTGCACTGAAATGATTGAGACCTGTATAGTTACCACACTGCACTGAAATGATTGAGACCTGTATAGTTACCACACTGCACTGAAATGATTGAGACCTGTATAGTTACCACACTGCACTGAAATGATTGAGACCTGTATAGTTATCACACTGCACTGAAATGCTTGGGTCCTGTATATCGAATTGCACTTTGGTTTTGGTCCTCCTGAAAACCGTTGACAGCGTAGCAGTACACCACTGGTCTTGTTACAGAAGTTGCCAAATCATATCTTTAATAATGGTAAGAAATTAAATCTTTACATAAAGATTTACATATCAAAATGTCAGCTTTTATGTGAAGGCATGCTGCTGCAGATAAAGTACTCATGGTTTGGAATAAGCATTTGATCAGAAAAAAATGTTTCTTGGAGCATTACTCAGTCAGTCAGCCTTTTCTGAATTTAATTATTACCTTTCCTTTTATTTTTACTCAATGTGTTCATTAAATTGTTAATTAGCATATTGTACGTCCTAAACCAGACTCTACAGTGAACGATTCTCTGGTCACAATTTAGTGAAATATAAATTCAGTAAATGACAAAAAGGCAACTAAACTATTAATGAATGAACTGAATAAACTTTTATCGTGTCAAAGAGGCAGGTCAGGCTTTGTTTCTGTGATCTGTTACACACGCTTTGTAGATTTCTTTGTCTCATGCTAGTGAAATCACTCACTGAATCATGACCTACTGGTTATCATTTTGAGGATTTTGTACTGGTAATGTAGTATATAATTACTAGTTCACAAATCCTCTCTGTACACTGCTGACATGTACCTCTCTGTCTGCATCCCCACACAGTGTTTGTCTTTGAATGTTCACAATTTATCAAATAAAATCCATGGTGTCAACTTAAATGTCAGCACCAAAACTCCAACACATGCCTGCTAGAGATGATATTTTTGAGGTTGAATCCTTAAATGATCTCTGCTCTCCGTTGTCATTAGCAACCGTTTCGAGGCAGCACCTCTCTCTCCTAGTCTGTCTGTCTGTCTGTCTGACTGTCTGTCTGTCTGACTGTCTGTCTGTCTGTCTATCTGTCTGTCTGACTGTCTGACTGTCTGTCTATCTGTCTGTCTGACTGTCTGTCTGTCTGTCTGTCTGTCTGACTGTCTGTCTGTCTGTCTGTCTGTCTGTCTGACTGTCTGTCTGTCTGTCTGTCTTACTGTCTATCTGTCTGTCTGACTGTCTGTCTGTCTGTCTGTCTGTCTGTCTGACTGTCTGTCTATCTGTCTGTCTATCTGTCTGTCTGTCTATCTGTCTGTCTGACTGTCTGTCTGTCTGTCTGTCTGTCTGACTGTCTGTCTGTCTGTCTGACTGTCTGTCTGTCTGTCTGACTGTCTGTCCCTCTCTTCCAAAATGTCAGATTAATATAAAAGGAAACAGATGGTCAGAATTGTAATGTGTTGCTAGTTTTAATGGGCAGGAGAGAACATGGATATTGCTGGAATATTCATTGCATAGTTCAGTGGGCACTTTGAAAAGGTTTGGGATTATGATTATGACTTTTCACTATTAGTAATGGTGAAATAATCCATGCTGATACCATGAAGGCAAGCATGGGACCAGTGTTTTCAACTGTCAAAAGAATCTAGCTAAATCGTGTTTATAATAACATCCAAATCTTCTCCGAGCTGCACACATCTTATCGCACGTCAGCTCTTACTTTCATCCTCCATTCTGAGTCATGTAATCCTGTACAGGCTAAATTCAAAATCCAGTGAGATTAAGGATTTTCATGGTCGGTATGTTGCTGTAATCCAGTGGAAGACAGGCCCAGTGGTGAGAGCAGACAGTTTACTCTCTGGTGTTTGGAGATGTACCTGTAAAGAGTCTTAAGAGGACATTTGTGTGGTACTACATGGACTCAAGAAATCATTTTGTCTAGAAAGTGTCTTAACACACTGAACAAATGATGTTCCTTATAGCCATATTTAGTCATTGCCATATAGATATCACTTCACCTAATCTTGTACTGCATTTAGCAGACACTCATGTAGAGCAACCCGAGGACATTTATTGGGATGACAGGGCATGTTGACGGTAGATCTCAGGATGCCATGACACAGCAGAACGGCAGGAACACTCGGGTTGTCGTGTTGAACGTGGTGTTGAGGAGAGATGTGTAGGGACAAACCAAAGAGACAAACAAGGCCCAGCGCACATGGTCAGGAATCAGGGGATGGGGAGAAGGGCGTGTGTGTGTGTGCGTGTGTGTGCGTGTCTGTGTGTGTGTGTGCGTGTGTGTGCGTGTCTGTGTGTGCGTGTGCGTGTGGTAGTGTGTGTGTGTCTGTGTGTGGTAGTGTGTCTGTGTGTGGTAGTGTGTGTGTGTGTGTGTGTGTGTCTGTGTGTGTGTCTGTGTCTGTGTCTGTGTGTGTGGTAGTGTGTGTGTGTCTATGTGTGTGTGTGTGCGTGTGTGCGTGTGTGTGTGTCTGTGTGTATGAGTGTGTGTCTGTGTGTGTGTCTGTGTGTATGAGTGTGTGTGTGTGTGTGTGTGTGTCTGTGTGTGTGTGTGTGTGTGGTAGTGTGTGTGTGTGTGGTAGTGTGTGTGTGTGTGTGTGTGCGTGTGTGTGTGCGTGTGTGTCTGTGTGTGTGTGTGCGTGTGTGTGTGTGGTAGTGTGTGTGTGTGTCTGTGTGTGTGTGGTAGTGTGTGTGTGTGTGTGTGTGTGTGTGTGGTAGTGTGTGTGTGTGTCTGTGTGTGTGTGTGTGTGTGTGTGTGTGCGTGTGCGTGTGTGTGTGCGTGTGCGTGTGTGTGTGCGTGTGCGTGTGTGTGTGCGTGTGCGTGTGCGTGTGTGTGTGGTAGTGTGTGTGTGTCTGTGTGTGTTTGTGTGTGTGTATGTGTGGTAGTGGGCATGTCCCTCGGGTGGGATGACACTAATGTGTCATCCATGGAAAGTTCACCTATGACCTTGGTGTTTCTAGTGCCATGTTGTGGTTGGTGATCTTAAATGTGTGATAAATAATCCCACTCATACCCTGACAGTTGCTTCCTTCACATCACATTTGAAAGCTGACTGATGTCACTGACTTGTTATTTGTGGCCAAAATGCTACTTAACCCTTAACCCTGAAGCCTTTCAGAAGACATGATCTCCACACCATCGCCCTTACCTATGCCTTTTGGCAGACGTTATTGCCATCAGAGTCTCTATGTCCTAGGTTACAGCTGTAGATCTGACCCAGCCTGACTGCTTTCAGGAACATAGTCTGTGACCCACCTCATTCAGTGCATGCTCTCTGTGTGTGTGTGTGTGTGTGTGTGTGTGCGTGCGCGCGCATTTCAGGGGCACAGTCAGTGACCTGGCTACCTCAAAATGCTCAACCTCAATTACTCTCCCTTACACACACATGTGTGTGTGTGTGTGTGTGTGTGTGTGTGTGTGTGTGTGTCTAACACGTGTCAGGGTTCTTGATGATGGTGTTGAAAATTGCTGTCTATGCCACTGCATGGCCGGGGGCGGAGTTTAAAGTGACTGAGGGCGGAGTGTAGAGTGACTGAGGGTGGAGTTTTAAAGTGACATTGCAGGGAAATGTAATGGATTGCCTGTGGTGCAAAGTGGCATACTAAACTCTGTAATAAAAATCACGTTCTTAGTCAGCCTGCTTCCAGCCACTGGAATTAAAGCTGGAGGTGTGTCTGTGTGTGTGTGTGTGTGTGTGTGTGTGTGTGTGTGTGTGTGTGTGTGTGTGTGTGTGTGTGTTTGTCTGTGTGTGTGTGTCTGTGTGTGTGCGTGTGTGCGAGCCACCATTATGCCCACTCACAGCCAGCAAATTCACACGTCCACGCTGTGCATCTCATATCGACTGAGTCTGCTTGAAATGTGACCAGTCATGAGTAGTAATTTTGTCTTCTGTTAAGACCCAATCAAGTCAAAACTAAACTGAAATTAACCTTTACCCTTTAAATAATAGAGAGATGTAGGGAATGCTTATAAAAGTGGAAGATCTCTCAGTTCACATTGAGACAGACAGGTGCTGGCATTGCTGTGTTTGAAACTAACACTAACCGTAACCCAAACCCAACCCCTTAACCCTAACCCTAACCCTAACCTAACCCTAACCCTAACCCAAACCCTAACCCTAACCCAACCCCTTAACCCTAACCCTAACCCAAACGCTTAACCCTAACATTAACCCTTACTTTTAACCCTAATCCTAACCGTAACCCTAAATTTTAACCATAACCGTAACTCTAACCCTAAACCTAACCCTCTAACCCTAACTCCAACCTTAACCCTAACCCAAACCCAACCCCTTAACCCTAACCCTAACCCTAAACCTAACCCTAATTTTAACTGTAATCCTAACCCTAACCCTAACCCTCTAACTCTAAACCTAACCCTAACCCTTTACTCTAACCCCAACCTTAACCCTAACCCAAACCCAATCCCTTAACCCTAACCCTAACTCTAACCCTAACACTAACTCTAAGCCTAACCCTAACTTTGAACCCTAATCCCAACCCTAACACTAACCCTAACCCTAACCCTAAAACTATCCCTAACCCAAACCCTAACTCTAACACTAAGGGCTGATTTTTATGTAATTTTCCTCTCTTGTATTTCTGTGTATGTAGACCTGATTAGTCTGCTATATCATGTAACACCTCACCCACAAACAACTCAGTCACACACAAATACACCCTGTGTATGTCATATTCTCAACAGTGTAAGCTGTGTGAGATTGCTGTCTTATCTCAGTTAGGAACCTTATGTAATTGAACCACACATGCCGTGTCTTTGAACTGCGACTACACTGAACTGCCACAGTATGGCCTCCGTTAAAAGTTTCAGAATAATGCATGGAGCAAGTGCTCTAAGCTTTCCTTTGTAGCTATCTGCAGCAAGGTTTGTATTCTCTCTGAAGATCTCTGCAGCGTGGGTAATGATAGGGTTGACTTTCTGATGTGGCGTGGATAGCACTGCTGCTAAAATCAGTGTGTCATATTTACTGTTAAATGTAGAATAATTCAGTATAATAGTGTTCTAATACTGCCGTAATACTGTTTGCTAATTATGTGGTTTGACATTTTATACTTGCTTTCATCTTGTCACAAATATGTAAAAAAAAACTGTATAAAGCACTTAGCATTTACATTAACAGTGTTTAGCAAACATTCTTTTTAAAGTGACTTAGTGACTCACAAAAGTCATTCTTATAGTACATTAGGCTAGACTCTGGGTGCGTATTTACTATCATTCTTATAGTACATTAGGCTAGACTCTGGGTGCGTATTTACTATCATTCTTATAGTACATTACACTCGACTCTGGGTGCGTATTTACTATCATTCTTATAGTACATTAGACTCGACTCTGGGTGCGTATTTACTATCATTCTTATAGTACATTAGACTAGACTCTGAGTGTGTATTTACCATCATTCTTATAGTACATTAGGCTCGACTCTGAGTGCGTATTTATTATCATTCTTATAGTACACTAGACTAGACCCTGAGTGTGTATTTACTATCATTCTTATAGTACATTAGGCTAGACTCTGAGTCTGTATTTACTATCATTCTTATAGTACATTAGGCTAGACTCTGAGTGTGTATTTACTATCATTCTTATAGTACATTAGGCTCGACTCTGAGTGTGTATTTACTATCATTCTTATAGTACATTAGGCTCGACTTTAAGTCTGTATTTACTATCATTCTTATAGTACATTAGGCTAGACTCTGAGTGTGTATTTACTGTCATTCTTATAGTACATTAGGCTCGACTCTGAGTGTGTATTTACTATCATTCTTATAGTACATTAGGCTCGACTTTGACTCTCTATTTACTATCATTCTTATAGTACATTAGGCTCGACTCTGAGTGTGTATTTACTATCATTCTTATAGTACATTAGGCTAGACTCTGGGTGTGTATTTACTATCATTCTTATAGTACATTGGGCTAGACTCTGGGTGTGTATTTACTATCATTCTTATAGTACATTAGGCTCGACTTTGACTCTGTATTTACTATCATTCTTATAGTACATTAGGCTCGACTCTGAGTGTGTATTTACTATCATTCTTATAGTACATTGGGCTAGACTCTGGGTGTGTATTTACTATCATTCTTATAATACATTAGACTCGACTTTGAGTCTGTATTTCAGTTAGTAATGGTAGTCCCCAGACCCTAACCCCTAACCCCTAACCCATAACCCCTAACCCCTAACTCCTAACCCCGATCTAAGCTTGTCAAGTCTGGTGTGGCAGGCTGCCATAGTGTAATAATGTTTCCAGTTGTAAATTCATTCAGGAGTCAAACAAATGACCTGTTTTCTACTTTCCTTTTGGACATGGTTGTTTCAGTCTCTGGATCTAAACACAGTTATTCGGGTTTGGGTTTTCAGTGAGTTTTTGTCCTCTTCCTTCACTGCCTTTTGGGTTGTCATGGAAACACAAAACTAATTGCTGTGATCATGGGGATATCCTCTGTGTGTGTGTGTGTGTGTGTGTGTGTGTGTGTGTGTGTGTGTGTGTGTGTGTGTGTGTGGTTTTTGGGTGTGGTTTTGCTTGTGTGTATGTATGATTGCGTGCATGATTTTGTGTGTATGTATGTGTGTGTTTGTGTGTGTGGCTTTGCATGTGTCTGTGTCTGTGTGTTTGTGTGTGTGGTTTTTCATATGTATATGTGTGTGTTTGTGTGTGTGAAGCAAAGCCCTCCCTTTAAGATCTTCTGAGACTCTTTTTTGCTCTTTTATTTGGGTTAATATGGATGTTTTCAGTTCTCCACTGCTAAACACTGTGAATTCCTTAGTGAGAGATTCAGTTTTAGAATAGTTTTTTTTTTTTTTTAATGTAATATCTTAAGACTGGCTGGGTTATAATAAATACAGCAGTGTCCAATTTAAAATCCACTAACCCTTTAAACACCATTACGCAAGTTATTAATACATGTTTATGCCTTTCATGCTAATGATTAATACACAACAGGATATTAAAAGTAGGATAATAAGAAGAATAGCAAGATATTTCTACAAATCATTTTTGGAAATAATTTAACTTTATTTACTTTGTTTGTGTATGTCCATGTACAACACAAACATTTTCTTAGATTTATTTCATTTGCTTTTTGTCTATTGAGAACTTACTTTTTTGTTGATGTACCAGTCCAGCTTCCAACAGGTGACAGTAACATACGCATGCTGGACTTTCAGCAGAACTAGTCACAGTAACATATCCATGCTGGACTTTCAGCAGAATTGGTCACAGTAACATATCTATGCTGGACTTTCAGCAGAATTGGTCACAGTAACATACGCATACTGTACTTTGCAGCCTTCACTGCATGGCACTGTGCTCATCAGAAGTTACTAAAGTAAGCTTCTAATCAGCGCACTCTATTTCTCTCCATCTTTCTTTTTGTGGAAATGAAGGCAGTAACTGAATTTACATGGAAACTGAGGAGAGTGAGTCTCACTGAGATTAGGAGCTGCTAGGTTGCACAAGTTCCACAAAGGAACACTCAGACTAAAAGCCTCAATCAAGAATCCCTGTAGGCAGCCAGTTCTGTGAATGCCAAAAGCAGCCCCC
>NC_137506.1:2372500-2380000 GCF_041902795.1 Electrophorus electricus | reverse complement strand
GAACACGAGTTCACACAGCACACAGGAGTTAACTCTCCACTCTGAGTCACAATGGAGAGTGAACACGAGTTCACACAGCACACAGGAGTTAACTCTCCACTCTGAGTCACAATGGAGAGTGAACACGAGTTCACACAGCACACAGGAGTTACATTTTTTTCTCTCAGAAAAAAAGAGTTCCCGCACTTAGACATTTCCCACTTGAAATCAAATGTATAAACAGGAACAGAATATGTTCAGAGATTTTCATTTTCTAAAGTCAAAGTCAAATGTTTAGAAAAGAGCTTATAATAGCCCCAAAATATCCACCAAATCCTGTTTAACACCCAGCATCATTCCATATCACACTTTATGACAACCCCAGTGACAACACACACACACACACACACACACACAAATAATTAATAGGCCTCACTGTGTACTGTGAATCTCCTAGTAATCACTAACTAGCAGCTTTCACCATGAAAAGACATTTAAACTATACTTATACATAATTCAACAGATGTAATGTTTTCTATGCCAAAAAGCACTCTGTGAAACTCTGAAACTGTACACAGCTGACGTTCCGAAGCGTGCTGCTCTCCGCGCTTCCGTCCTGCCGCTTGGGGTGGTTTATGCTGCTACATATTTTCATCATTGCTGTTTGCTTTTTTCCAACCACTGCTAATCAGCAGACCGCATGCCAGTTTTCTTGCGTTTTTCATCATGCTGCGACTTCCCAGAATTCCCTGGCTTGTTGGACCTCCCATTTTCCTGCCGATGGCCTGACACGTGGCGTGAGCCTCGCTTCAGGAAGCGGTTGATGATGTCACCACAGGTCTTGCGGTACTGGTGCCGGAGGAGGGAGTAGACGAAGGGGTCACAGGCAGCCTTGCTGTACGCCAGTGTCTTGCACAGCACGCCCCAGTACGGACTGATTGGAACAACCACAAAGAGCTCCACCACCCTGAGGTCAAAGATACGTGATAGATACATCACACGCGATATATACAGCGCACACGCGATATATACATCACACGTGATATATACAGCACACACGTGATATATACATCACACGTGATATATACAGCACACACGCGATATATACATCACGCGTGATATATACAGTACACACGTTGTATATACATCACACACGCGATATATACATCACACATGATATATACAGCACACACGCGATATATACATCACACGTGATATATACAGCACACACGCGATATATACATCACACGTGATATATACAGCGCACACGCGATATATACATCACGCGTGATATATACAGCGCACACGCGATATATACATCACGCGTGATATATACAGCACACACGCGATATATACATCACGCGTGATATATACAGCACACACGTGATATATACAGCACACGTGATATATACAGCGCACACGTGATATATACATCACACGTGATATATACAGTACACACGTTGTACATACATCTCACACGTGTTATATACATCACAAATGTACCTGTAATATATACAGCAAATGTGATATATACAGCACATATCTGAAGCTGCAGAAACAATCCCTTTATCCAGTTCATTATAAAACCCATTGGTGTCTTTCACTGAGCTCACCTGGTGAGAACATAAGGAGTGAAGCAAACAACGAAGGTCCCGATAAAGGTGCTAATTTTCCGCGTGGCTCTGCGCCTCCTCTTCCTCTGCTCCTCCAGACACCGCTGCCGTACACTGCAGTGGAGTGAGAATCCTCACGTCAAACACACCTGCAAACTGACACTTCCCAGGCTGACTGATGCAGTGAACTCACACGTCCCAGGCTGACTGATGCAGTGAACTCACATGTCCCAGGCTGACTGATGCAGTGAACTCACATGTCCCTGGCTGACTGCTGCAGTGAACTCACACGTCCCTGTCTGACTGATGCAGTGAACTCACACGTCCCTGGCTGGAGAACACACGTCCCTGACTGACTGATGCAGGGAACTCACACGTCCCAGGCTGACTGATGCAGTTAACTCACACGTCCCAGGCTGACTGATGCAGTGAACTCACATGTTCCAGGCTGACTGTTGCAAGGGAACTCACACGTCCCTGACTGACTGCTGCAGTGAACTCACATGTCCCTGGCTGGAGAACACACGTCCCTGGCTGACTGCTGCAGTGAACTCACACGTTCCAGGCTGACTGCTGCAGTGAACTCACATGTCCCTGGCTGGCTGCTGCAGTGAACTCACATGTCCCTGGCTGGAGAACACACGTCCCTGACTGACTGATGCAGTGAACTCACACGTCCCAGGCTGACTGATGCAGTGAACTCACACGTTCCAGGCTGACTGATGCAGTGAACTCACACATCCCAGGCTGACTGCTGCAGTGAGAACACACGTCCCCGAGTGACTACTGTAGTGAGCTCTGCAATTGGGCGTAAGCCCACGACTCTTACGTGCAGGATTGATGCACTGATCTGGATTGTTGTCTTTATTTCCAAAATACCTACTCTACAGAGGAGTTTTCACTGATTTGTCAAACACAAATCATACCATTGAGTAAACTCTAAAATAACTTGGTATAAAAAAAATAATACAAAAAAAAGAGAAATTGAAAAAGTCAAAGATGTAAACAAGGTCATGTATATGGGTCAAATATATTTAGTTTTTGTAACAACAGTATATGCATAATACTTTTAAAATACACAAATATTATTTTTTAACAGTTATCTGGTTATTTACAAAAAAGCATCAAAAACTTGATTATACTTTACATTACAAAACCACGGATAGTTAAACTATGCCAGTTTAAGTAGATTATACCAGTTTAATATAATTTAATGTAGTATCGTATACATTTAATATTGCAGTGTAATATATTGAGTACCAGCCCACTAATTCACTGTCTTGGGTAATGGATAATGTTGCTGCTGTGTACAAAGTACTCAAACTGTTGTAGCACAATGTTACTCAGTATGTCATCCTGTAATAATGTTACAGTTACAATGTAACGATGGCTGTGTAAACAGACCGACTTACCACACGGGTTACCCAAAAATATTATCAAATATTTATGAAACAGTGTCCATGGGATAACCGAAGGTTCATTTTAAAGAAGTTATCTGTGATTTTACACATTATTATTTGTGTGCTATAAGGCTACTTTTGCGTGCCGTAACAATACTGTGGTTCAGTACTGCAGACGTAAAGAGCCGGTCTAAGAAGTAGACCACAGATAAATGAGTCTCCTTGGCGTATTAAAATGCACATTAGACCTGAAGGTAAGGAGAACTGTCAGAACTGAGGCCCAAGGAATCTTTGGGTGTTATTAGCGGTGAAGAGGTTCCTCTTTAGTTCTTTTACCAGTGATGACAGCAACTCCATAAATATGACTAATGCTGGATTCATTGTTGCATTGTTGAATTCTTTTTGCATATACGAAAAACTATTTACTTTTGTAACAACCAAATTATTATTACTTTTTTTTTTGCATTTTTAAAAAATGTATTGCATTTTTTTTTCTATTTAAATCCACCCCTGTCACACGTCTAACTAAATATTTTTATTTGAATTATTTCATGCATATGTTCTATTGTTTTCAAGGCCTTGAAGATTGATTTAAAAATTGCTAATTCTGCTACCAGACTGATGGTGCTGTGACCTTCTCTGGACTCAAAGTAAAACTCGAGTTTCCATGTCAACAGTGGAGCGTGATGCGGGTGCTAGCGGTGGAAAGGAAGAAGCAGATGTTTACGCCATGAGGAAAATAGATTTTTTCTTGTATTTCTGGAAAGTCACCAACTGACAAACATGTGTGTAACGTGCATCTTGAGTCATAAATCCTTAAACCCCGAGGATTTTCAGGTTGGGTGGTGATATACAGGATTAAGTCTCAGTTTGAAAATTCATACACAAAATTCCCCCATCCTTGCCTGATGGGAAAATCAGCTGTTTTGCAGACTAATCTATCAGAATGAGAGTATAGGGGGACTGATGTCATATGCATTTCATTCAAAAATACAGGAAGGTTCATTTAATATTAGTAGAAAAAAAGTTCAAAATCTTCTGAAGAGTGACTAATCAGCTCAAAAAACCAAAAACAATTTAATACATAAACCTTTAAATATAAATACAGTAAACAATAATAACATGAATGGGAGTATATTTTGTTGACTAAGGTATTTTGTCTTGCCTCAGAAGTTCTAAGTGTTAAGCTTTTGAATAGTTGTCTGTCAGAGCAGACACTCTACCTTGACTGTGTTTGAGCACACTCTCTACATGACTATGTTAGAGCACAGTCTCTACCTGACTGTGTTTGAGTTTACTCTCTACCTGAGTATGTTTAGCACTCTCTCTACCTGAATGTGTTTGAGCACACTCTCTACCTGAGTGTTTAGCACATTCTCTACCTGACTGTGTTTGAGCACTCTCTACCTGAGTGTTTCGCACACTCTCTACCTGACTGTGTTTGAGCACACTCTCTACCTGACTATGCTTGAACACACTCTCGAGCTGACTATGTTTAGAACACTATATACCCGAATGTGTTTGACCATGATCTCTACCTGATTGTGTTTAAGCACACTGTCTACATGAATGTGTTTGAGGACACTCTCAATCTGACTGTGTTAGAGCACATTCTACCTGATTGTATTTGAGCACATTCTCTACCTGACGCTCTCTACATAACTGTGTTTGAGCACACTCTCGTCCTGAGTGTGTTTAGCACGGTCTCTACCTGACTATGCTTGAACACACTCTCGACCTGACTATGTTTAGAACACTATATACCTAAAAGTGTTTGAGCACGATCTCTACTTTACTGTATTTCTGCACACTCTCTAACTGACTGTGATTTAATACAGTCTCTAGCTGACTGTGTTTAAACATGCTCTCTACCTGTGTTTGAAAACACTCTCTACCTGACTGTGTCTGAGAACACTCTCTACCCGACTGCGTTTGAACACTCTCTCTACATAACTGTGTTTGAGCACACTCAAACTGTCTACATGACTGTGTTTGAGCACACTCTCTACCTGACTGTGTTTAGGCACATTCTCTACCTGAGTGTGTTTAGCACTCTCTCTACCTGACTGTTTGAGCACACTCTCTACATGACAGTGTTTGAGCATGCTCTCTACCTGACTATGCTTGAACACACTCTCGAGCTGACTATATTTAGAACACTATATACCTGAATGTGTTTGACCATGATCTCTACCTGAGTTTAAGCATGCTATCTACCTGACTATGCTAGAACACACTCTCTACCTGACTATTTTGAGCACACTTTCTACCTGACTGTTTTAGAACACAATCTACCTAACTGTATTTGAGCACATTCTCTACCTAGCACACTCTCTACCTGATTGTATTTCAGCAAGCTCTCTACCTGACTGTGTTTGAACACGCTCTCTACATAACTGTTTGAGCAAACTCTTTACCTGAGAGTGTTTAGCACGATCTCTACATAACTGTGTTTGGGCACACTCTCTACCTGACTATGTTTGAGCACACTCTCTAATTGACTGTGTTTAGCATGCACTCTACCTGACTGTGTTTGAGCATGCTCTATATCTGATTGAATTTGAACAAGCTCTCTGACTGTGTTTGAATACACTCTCAATCTGACTGTGTTAGAGCACATTCTACCTGCTTGTATTTGAGCACACTTTCCACCTGAGTGTGTTTAGAACATTTGCTACATAACTGTGTTTGAGCACACTCTCTACATGACTGTGTTTGAGCACAATCTCTACCTGACTGTGTTTGAGCACACTCTCTACTTGACTGTGTTTGAAAACACTCTCTACTTGACTGTGTTTGAGCACATTCTCTACAAGACAGTGTTTTAATATGCTCTCTTCCTGACTGTTTTTGAACAGACTCTACCTGACTGTGTTTGAGTGCACTCTTTAATTGACTGTGTTAAGCATGCTCTCTACCTGACTGTGTTTGAGCACGCTCTCTACCTGACTGTTTTTGAACAAGTTCTCTGACTGTGTTTGAGCACACTCTCTGTCTGACTGTGTTTGAGCATGCTCTTTACCTGACTACGTCTCAGCACACTCTATACCTGACTGTGTTTGAGTACGCTGTCTAGCTAACGTTTGGACTCTCTCTACCTGGCACGCTCTCTACATGACTGTGTTAGAGCACAAACTCTACCTGACTAGTTTGAGCACACTCTCTACCTGATTGTGTTTGAACACTCTCTCTACATAATTGGGGTTGAGCACACTATCTACCTAACTGTGTTTGCGCACACTCTCTACCTGAGTGTGTTTGAGCACACCCTCAATCTGACTGTGTTAGAGCACATTCTACCTGACTTTGTGTGAGCATAATCTCTAACTGAGTTTGTTTGAGCACACAGTCTACATGACTGTGTTTGAGCACACTCTCTAACTGACTGTGTTTAGCATGCTTTTTATCTGACTGTGTT
Organism: Electrophorus electricus; assembly: GCF_041902795.1. NCBI lineage: Eukaryota > Metazoa > Chordata > Actinopteri > Gymnotiformes > Gymnotidae > Electrophorus > Electrophorus electricus. Next base: position 2,373,590 of record NC_137506.1, on the reverse strand, counting down.
TGAGCACGCATTTTACCTAGCACACTCTCTACCTGATTGTATTTCAACAAGCTCTCTACCTGACTGTGTTTGAACACGCTCTCTACATAGCTGTGTTTGAGCAAATTCTTTACCTGAGAGTGTTTAGCACGATCTTTACATAACTGTGTTTGGGCACACTCTCTACCTGACTATGTTTAAGCAAACTCTCTACATAACTGTGTTTAGCATGCTCTTTACCTGACTGTGTTTGAGCACGCACTCTACCTGAGTGTGTCTGAACACACTCTGGACTTGACTGTGTTTAGAACACTATATACCTGAATGCGTTTGAGCACAATCTCTACCTGACTGTGTTTCAGCACATTGTCTACCTGAGTGCGTTTGAACACACTCTTTACCTGAATGTGTTTGAGCATGATCTCTGCCTGACTGTGTTTGAGCACACTGTCTACCTGAGTGTGTTTGAGCACAATCTCTACCTGACTATGTTTGAGTATGCTCTCTACCTGACTATGCTTGAAAACACTCTCAACATGACTGTGTTTGAGCACACTCTCTGCCTGAGTGTTTTAGCACTCTCTCTACCTGAATGTGTTTGAGCACACTCTCTACATGACAGTGTTTGAGCACACTCTCTACTTTAGTGTGTTTAGCACACTCTCTACCTGACTGTGTTTGAGTATGCTCTCTACGTGACTATGCTTGAACACACTCTCGAGCTGACTATGTTCAGAACACTATATACCTGAATGTGTTTGAGCACAGTCTCTACCTGACTGCGTTTGAGCACACTGTCTACCTGACTGTGTTTGAGCACACTGTCTACCTGAGTTTGTTTGAACACATTCTCTACATGACAGTGTTTGAGCACATTCTCTACCTGAGTGTGTTTACCACACTCTCTAGCTGACTGTGTTTAGAACACTATATACCTGAATGTGTTTGAGCACAATCTCTATCTGACTGTGTTTCAGCACACAGTCTACCTGAGTGTCTTTGAGCACCCTCTCTAACTGACTATGTTTGAACACACTCTCTGCCTGACTGTATTGGAGCAAACTCTGTATGTGACTGTGATTGAATAGATTTTCTAACTGACTGTGTTTGA
>NC_137506.1:2355000-2362500 GCF_041902795.1 Electrophorus electricus | reverse complement strand
GTGTATGTGTGTGTGTGTGTGTGAGTGTGTGTGTGTGTGTGTGTGTGTGTGTGTGTGTGTGTGTGTGTGTGTGTGTGTGTGTGTGTGTGTGTGTGCATTTATTAGAGAGTGGAGGTTTATTTAGACATAATCAGTGTCCTGTTACTGGCTTTGTTGCAGGTGTTGTATCTGAACAGAGCGCCTGGCAGAGTTTCAGTGCCGTTGGTTCTCGTGTGTGTGATGTGGTGAAGGAACCTCATCATAGATCTCCTACAGTAACCACAGGATCCACAGTCTGTCCCAGCAGGCTTTGTTGCTTTGTTGAAGCACCACCCTTTGTAAAAATGGCTCCCTCACTATTTCCACTGTGCGGACTTTCTCACACGCACAGACTGAAAGACAGTGTGATGTCATTTGTTATCCGTTCCCCTCAAATCCTGGGACTGTGGCAACACATACGCTTGGCAGGTCTGGCCAACACATCCAGCTTTGTTTGCAGAAGTGCATGGGAGCAACATGTCTGTAGTCCTGTGCTGTAGTTCTGCACAGTGCTGTGTTCTGTGTCTCTAGTCCTGTGCAGTGCAGTGCTGTGTCTGTAGTCCTGTGCAGTGCTGTGTGCTGTGTTTGCAGTCCTGTGCAGTGCTGTGTGCTGTGTTTGTAGTCCTGTGCAGTGCTGTGCTGTGTCTGTAGTCCTGTGCAGTGCTGTGCTGTGTCTGTAGTCCTGTGCAGTGCTGTCCTGTGTCTGTAGTCTGTAGTGCTGCGTTTGTGTCTGTAATGCACATGCTTTCTACTTAGTTATAGCAGTATTTATTTAGGCCCAGATCTCAAGATGTGTGTGTTTGTGTGTATATGTGTGGGCGTCTCCAATTGCTTTCAGTGTAATAGTGCCATCTAGTGGTAGACTTTATATATTGCTGTATAAAAGATATATCTCTTTTGAACTTCTATTTTCATTTGAATAAAAAATAACATGACCAGTTACTTTTTTACAATAATGTCAGGAAACCATCTGTTTCTACTACCATCCAAGAAACATACCTGAAAATGTAAAACTCCACACAGTCTTTAGTGTTTAAAACTCCACACAGTCCTCAGTGTTTAAAACTCCACAGTTTCACACAGTCTTCAGTGTTTAAAACTCCACACAATCTTCACACAGTCCTCAGTGTTTAAAATGCCACACAGTCTTCACATAGTCTTTATTTTTTAAAACTCCACACAGTCCTCAGTGTTTAAAACTCCACACTGTCTTCAGTGTTTAAAACTCCACACTGTCTTCAGTGTTTAAAACTCCACACAGTCATCACAGTCTTCAGTGTTTAAAAATCCACACAGTCTCAACACTTTCCTCAGTGTTTAAAACTCCACACAGTGACCGTGTCTTCCTAGTTTGTACTAACGTTAGTCACCAATCAAAATGCTATGTAGTAACATGCAGAAAAATGATCTCATCTCTCTAAACATAATGAACTGCCCTTTAAACTCTACAGACTCACTTCTCTCTATTACCTTGAGAATACATACTAATATTTTACACGTGAAATTAGCTAGGCCTTTTAGCAATGCCAGCAGCGGCAGTTAGTTGTATACTAGGGGCCAGGGCGCCAGGCATTGCAGGTAACCTTAAGGTCTTATGCAAGCGTAGTTTCTCATGTAGGAATGAAGGTGATTTCTGATGCTGTAGAAAGCTCTGGTCCAGCCCCAATGCGAAGTGGAGATATAACATACAGCCGGTTATCTTCGCTGAAGTGCTGGATGTTCAAGGTGTGCTCACAAAACAATGTGGGGTATATAGATAACTGGACCACATTCGAGGGCGAGCCCGGCCTTTGAGAGCGAGATGGTATCCATCCTAGCAGAGAGGGTGGCTGCTCTTCTTTCCTGTAACATAAGACACAGTTTTATGACAGACCCAGTTAATCAGACCATCTGGTGTTTGCTACGAGACGTTGCCCGAGGTTCACCATATTGGCACTGTGTCTATTCCCCGAGCTAAGCAGAAATCCAAAAAACCAGAAAAGAGGTCTTAATAACCTAATTAGTATTAAAGTAAGTGACTCACAGAACACTGCCTGCACCTTTGATCTAAAACTAGGATTGCTAAATTTTAAATCCCTAACATCTAAAGCACCCGCGATGAAATCATAACAGATCATGGTTTTAATGTACTTTGCCTAACAGAAACCTGGATCAAGCCAAATGAGTACATAGCTTTAAACAAAACGTATCCTTCTGGCTACAGCTATGTACACCACCCTCGTCTAACTGGCCGTGGAGGCGGCAATGAAGTTATTTATACTGACACATTAGGCATGAACCAGAAAGCTGGTTATGAATTCAAGTCTTTGAAATTATTTTTCTAGCATAAATGATGTAGCCAGCGATAAGAAGCCCACCCAGCCTCTTCCACTATTTGGTATCTACAGGCCACCACGACCCTACTCATAATTTATTAAGGAATTTTCAGATTTCCTTTCTAATCTAGTCAATCTAGTAGAAAGAGCCATTATTGTTTGTGATTTCAATATTCAGCTTGATAATGCCCAAGACCCTCTGAGATCGGCCTTTAGCTGTATATCAGAGTCAGTTGGTTTCACCCAATGTATAAGAGAACCCACAAACTCTGGTGGACATGCGCTTGACTTACTATTGACATACTTTGGACATGGAGAACATAGTCAGACCACCCCAGTCAGATGCCATCTCAGACCCTTCCTTCATTTAATTCCAGATGCCATCTCCTTCATTTCATTTGAACTACATACAAGCCACCATATAGTAATCACGCCTCGCTATCATAGTAGACGCACGATCACGGCAGCCACTGCAACTAGATTTATTGCGAATCTGAAAGACTTATCATTTGCGACTAGGATGCCCTCAAACCCCACAGAACTTGAGCAAATATTTAAACTCTTAGAATCAGTATTCTGCTGCACACTCAAAATCACTCAGTGATTTTGCTCCACTTAAGAATAAAATTAGTACCTTGGTATAATGATCACATTCGCAATGGAGAACACTCAAAAGATAGAACCCTGAAGATAGAACTTCCATTTATTTCCAAGATCCTTACTGTAGCTCAGCAGCTAAGCTCATATCTGAATCAGAACCAGATACATAAAGTCTTTCAGTCAGGGTTTAGGCCTCATCACAGTACGGAAACAGCACTAATTAAAGTAGTTAATGACCTGTTGTTGACTTCTGACCGGGGTTATGTCTCTTTGCTTATATTTCTTGATCTGAGTGCAGCATTTGACACTATAGATCACAAAATTTTACTAGACAGACCCAGAAAATGTTGTTGGGATTAGGGGAACAGTCCATTCCTGGTTTAAATCTTATCTAACCGGTCGCTACCAGTTTGTCAGCATAAATGAAGACTTTTCAGCATACAACAAGGTTAGCGATGGTGTCCCACAAGGATCTGTTCTGGGGCCCCTGCTACATTTTCTACACATCTGCTACCTTTAGGTGACATTATACATAAACAGAGTTTTGTTATTTATGTTTAAACCACTTGAATTCTAGAAACTGACATCAGCACGCTATGTCATAAACTGAAGTTACCACAGTAAGACCTGTATATGTGTATATTGCAGGGTCTTCTTCAGACACTAGAGGGCGCCCTTGTATTTCATTACAATAACTCCAACCTGCCTGTAAAATTAATTAGTCCATCATCAGCTATGAGGCATATTCATTAAATTAGCCTGATAAAAAAACATTATCAACATCCCATAATGCTCACACCAGTTGCCGGGCGCCGACCTAAGGGCATGGTTAAGTGCTGTTTGGCTTTTTCTCAGAGGTCACTGCCGGGGTTAAGCTGCACTGTGTAGCTACACTGAGAGAGCCATTGTTTCCTGATGGAGTTTAAGTTCACAACATGTTCTCTGTGCATGAGCTGAGAGAGAAGTTGAACAGGAAGAAATTTGATAAATCTGTAATGTTATTCCCTGCAAAAAGAGTTTTTGAGTTAATTAAGTTTTGAGTTAATGTCTCAGTAATGAGGAAAGTTGAAATGTCACTTTGGTCAAAGACCATTTCAGGCCCCTAGGCCCAAGTAATAGCAGGCTCAGTGTGTGTTTATATGAGTGTGTCTTCATATGAGTGTGTCATCATGAGTGTGTATTTACATGAGTGTGTGTTCATGTGAGTGTGTGTTTATATGAGTGTGTGTTTATATCAGTGTGTGTTCATATGTGTGTGTCTTCATATGAGTGTGTATTTATATGAGTATGTTCATATGAGTGTGTTCATGAGTGTGTGTCCATGAGTGTGTGTTTATATGAGAGTGTGTTTATTTGAGTGTGTGTTCATGTGAGTGTGTGTTTATGTGAATGTGTATTTATGCAAGTGTGTGTTCATATGAGTGTCTGTTTATAAGAGTGTGTTCATGTAAGAATGTGTTTATATAAGTGCGTGTTTATATGATTGTGTCTTCATTTGAGTCTGAGTTCATATGAGTGTGTGTTCATATGGGTGTGCGTTTATGTGAGAGTGTGTTCATATGAGTGTGTGTTTATATGAGTGTGTATTTGTGTGTGTTTATATGAGTGTGTTCATATGAGTGTGTTCATGTAAGAGTGTGTTTATATGTGTGTGTTTATGAGTGTGTCTACATATGAGTGTCTTCATTTGAGTGTGTGTTCATTTGAATGTGTGTTCATATGAGTGTGTTTATATCAGTGTGTTCATATGAGTGTGTGTTCATATGAGTGTGTGTTTATATGAGTGTGTGTTTATATGAGTGTGTGTTCATTTGCTACATATTTGAAAGCCTACATTGTTTGATGCTAATTACTAGGCATCCAGTTGCATTGATTTTTTAGTGGAACTTTAAATAGCTTATTAGAGTTGATCATGCTGAATATTACATTTAGAAATGAAAGTGCATAATTCGTGACAATGATGGAGTGATTAATGACTCTCGAGTGTGGCCCGAGCAGTCCTGTGGACATCTAAGGCCCTCCTGTGGCCTTTTTCACTTTAGTTAAGGTCCCTTAGCTCAGCACAATGTGATCTCGCTGATGACCTTTCAAGTGTTGCTTTGGAATGTAATTAGATCACCTTGGAATGCGAAAAAGGATATTAAAACCCAGGCTGGAAAATGCCCAGCATCCAGTGGAAATGACAAACTGGAACTGGTAACAGTTTTTTACAGTGTTAATGGTGTGTTTTATTGCTGTTACAGTGTTAATGATGTGTTTTATTATTGTTAGAGTGTTAATGATGTGTTTGTTACTGTTACAATGTTAATGATGTGTTTTGTTATTGTTACAGTGTTAATAATGTGTTTTATTATTGTTACAGTGTTAATGGTGTGTTTTATTATTGTTAGAGTGTTAATGTGTTTTATTATTGTTAGAGTGTTAATGATGTGTTTTATTAGAGTTACAGTGTTAATAATGTGTTTTATTATTGTTACAGTGTTAGTGGTGTGTTTTATTATTGTTACAGTGTTAATAATGTGTTTTATTATTGTTAGAGTCTTAATGATGTGTTTTATTATTGTTACAATGTTAATGGTGTGTTTTATTACTGTTACAGTGTTAATGGTGTTGTATTATTGTTACAGTGTTAATGGTGTGTTTTATTATTGTTAACGTGTTAATGATGCGTTTACTGTTACAATGTTAATGATGTGTTTTATTATTGTTAGTGTTAATGATGTGTTTGTTGCTGTTAGAATGTTAATGATGTGTTTTATTATTGTTACAGTGTTAATGGTGTGTTTTATTATTGTTACAGTGTTAATGATGTGTTTTATTATTGTTAGAGTGTTAATGATGTGTTTGTTACTGTTACAATGTTAATGATGTGTTTTATTATTGTTACAGTGTTAATAATGTGTTTTATTATTGTTACAGTGTTAATGGTGTGTTTTATTATTGTTAGAGTGTTAATGTGTTTTATTATTGTTAACGTGTTAATGATGTGTTTACTGTTACAATGTTAATGATGTGTTTTATTATTGTTAGTGTTAATTATGTGTTTGTTGCTGTTAGAATGTTAATGTGTTTTATTAGACTATTAATGTGTTTGTTACTGTTACAATGTTAATGATGTGTTTTATTATTGTTACAGTGTTAATGGTGTGTTTTATTATTGTTACAGTGTTAATGATGTGTTTGTTACTGTTACAATGTTAATGATGTGTTTTATTATTGTTACAGTGTTAATGGTGTGTTTTATTATTGTTACAGTGTTAATGTTGTGTTTGTTACTGTTACAATGTTAATGATGTGTTTTATTATTGTTACAGTGTTAATAATGTGTTTTAATATTGTTACAGTGTTAATGGTGTGTTTTATTATTGTTAGAGTGTTAATGTGTTTTATTATTGTTAGAGTGTTAATGGTGTTGTATTATTGTTACAGTGTTAATGGTGTGTTTTATTATTGTTAACGTGTTAATGATGTGTTTACTATTACAATGTTAATGATGTGTTTTATTATTGTTAGTGTTAATGATGTGTTTGTTGCTGTTAGAATGTTAATGATGTGTTTTATTAGACTATTAATGATGTGTTTGTTACTGTTACAATGTTAATGATGTGTTTTATTATTGTTACAGTGTTAATGGTGTGTTTTATTATTGTTACAGTGTTAATGATGTGTTTGTTACTGTTACAATGTTAATGATGTGTTTTATTATTGTTACAGTGTTAATAATGTGTTTTATTATTGTTACAGTGTTAATGGTGTGTTTTATTATTGTTAGAGTGTTAATGTGTTTTATTATTGTTAGTGTTAATGATGTGTTTGTTGCTGTTAGAATGTTAATGATGTGTTTTATTAGACTATTAATGATGTGTTTGTTACTGTTACAATGTTAATGATGTGTTTTATTATTGTTACAGTGTTAATGGTGTGTTTTATTATTGTTACAGTGTTAATGATGTGTTTGTTACTGTTACAATGTTAATGATGTGTTTTATTATTGTTACAGTGTTAATGGTGTTTTATTATTGTTACAGTGTTAATGATGTGTTTTATTATTGTTACAATGTTAATGGTGTGTTTTATTATCGTTACAGTGTGAATTTTGTGTTTTGTTTTTGTTAGTGTTCATATGTCTTATTATTGTTCAGTCTGCTGACAATACCATGTCACTCGTATCTCCAGTATGAACTGAAGTGACACAGTGACATCAGTAGTAAGATCGATGGGTTAGGATAGTAATAACCCAGTATTTCAATTATACTGACATGCTGCTCAGAATCAAACACAAAACCTCTGGATCTCTAGATGTTTTCTGCATGAAATGGCTTTTTCTAAACTGCCACCTGAGGGTAATGATATCTCTGTCTGTCTCCAGTCTTCATGGCTTTATTAGTAGGTAATGTCCTGAAAGAGGATTAGACAGACGAGAGCCTGTCAGAGGGATGGTGAGAATGGATGAATATGTGGAAGAGCGAAGGAGAGAAGACAAAAACACACACTGCCTGAGGATAACTGAGAGGATTAGCCTTCTATTGGGTGTGTGTGTGTGTGTGTGTGTGTGAGAGAGAGAGAG
>NC_137506.1:2322500-2342500 GCF_041902795.1 Electrophorus electricus | reverse complement strand
TTTAGATTACAGACAGGTGACATGACACTCTGTTGTGCAGTCTCTTGTGATCTCAAAGTTTGACTACTGCAACTCGCTACTTGCTGGTCATCCTCTAAGAGCCATCAGACCTCTACAACTCATGCAGAATGTAGCAGCACGACTGGTCTTCAATCTTCCGAAGTTCACACGTTACGCCGCTGCTGCGCTCCCTTCATTGGCTTCCAGTAGCCACACGCATCAGATTTAAAACCTTGATGCTCGCCTACAAAGCCAAAAATGGACCAGTCTGCAAATGCACACCAAAGACCCATCTATTCGTGGAATATTTAAATGACAACTGACCCTGCTCCTATAATGACTAACTGAAAGTAGAACTTATTTTAGGGTATTGTTTATTACACTGATGTTGACTAACAAACTCTAGTGCTTATTCTTTATTGCTCTTATCATTGTCTAAGATAGACCTTATGTATTTTGTACTTCTAGTCATCAGCACTGATCCGTGTATTTCTATAGTATTCTAGTTCATTGGTATCTGTGACGGTAACCTACTGTACTGTACTAGGATGTATTCTATGAGTAAACGACAAAGCACTTTTAAGAGAGCTCTTGATAAGAGAGTCTGATAAATGCCATGAATGTAAATAATATATAATGCTGTGTTTTAGAAACACACATGGATTCACAGGAGATGTAGATTCTGAAATCTTACATCTCACACAAACTTTTAAAAATCCTTTTTAAAATTCTTTTTCTCTCTCTCATGCATGCAAACACACACACACACACACACACACACACACACAAACACACACACACACACATACACACACACACACACACACACACACATTCACACACACTCCCTTGACACACAGTTCCTTGCACTGTGCACACTGTGCACTTCCTTCTAGGAACTAAACACACTGCATCCCCTTAGCGTCCTAGACACTGCAGACCTACTCTGATGCAGACAGGGCTGTTCTGACCTCTGACCTATCTTCCACTGCATTTAGAGCCTCAGAGAGCATGCTGACAGGTCAGTGTGCTCGCACACGCATTTATCATGTAATTATTGTGTTTGCGCGGATTACCAGCAATTACTGGACGTTTCACACATCTCTCCCCTCACAGATGGGGTCCAAGAGGCCCTCCCACAAAAGCAGGAGCAGGTAAGGAGCTCATCTCCTTTTCAGAGTCTTCAGACATCGTGCCCTGCAATTGTGAGTGCATCACCTTATCTGTCACATATGTGTTGGGTAGTTAAGTTTCAGCCTCCTGAATGAGTCTTAAGTTTTGTATGTAAAAAAATAAATCAGTTTGAATTGTACAATGGTATGATAAGTAAAATATATGTATTTATATAACTAAACCCCTTCCTTGTTTCCCAAACATGTTAAATGAACAATATATATATATATATACATATACATACTAAATGACATTTGCAGCAGTAAGAATGTGTGTTAACCTTGTAGTGAATTCTATCTGGATTTCTGCATAAATTGCTCCTAAAATGTGAATTGATAATAACAATCAAGGTCAATTTTTTTTAACAAACACAATATGTGGTAATGTTTTATGATATAGTCTGTATTTCACATTCCCATATCATTGTTCAAGATATGACTTAAAATTGTCTGGAACTGAATTCTGTTGTGCTGAATTTTCTCTATTTTCCATCTGTTTTGATGATGCTTTTTTGTATCATTTTCCCATCAGGGCAGAGTTACATCACTAATAGAGCTACATCATTAGTAGAGCTACATCAGTAGTAGAGCTACATCACTAATAGAGCTACATCATTAGTAGAGCTACATCACTAATAGAGCTACATTAGTAGAGCTACATCACTGATAGAGCTACATCAGTAGTAGAGCTACATCACTAATAGAGCTACATCAGTACTAGAGCTACATCACTAATAGAGCTAAATCATTAGTAGAGCTACATCACTAATAGAGCTACATCATTAGTAGAGCTACATCACTGATAGAGCTACATCAGTAGTAGAGCTACATCATTAGTAGAGCTACATCACTAATAGAGCTACATCAGTAGTAGAGCTACATCACTAATAGAGCTACATCATTAGTAAAGCTACATCAGTAGTAGAGCTGCATCATTAGTAGAGCTACATCAGTAATAGAGCTGCATTATTGGTAGAGCTACATCAGTAATAGAGCTGCATCATTAGTAGAGCTACATCAGTAGTAGAGATACATCATTAGTAGAGCTACATCAGTAATAGAGTTACATCAGTAATAGAGTTTCATAAGTAATAGAGCTACATCAGTAATAGAGTTACATCATTAGTAGAGCTACATCAGTAATAGAGTTACATCATTAGTAGAGCTACATCATTAGTAGAGCTACATCAGTAATAGAGCTGCATTATTGGTAGAGCTACATCAGTAATAGAGCTGCATCATTAGTAGAGCTACATCAGTAATAGAGTTACATCAGTAATAGAGTTTCATAAGTAATAGAGCTACATCAGTAATAGAGTTACATCATTAGTAGAGCTACATCAGTAATAGAGTTACATCATTAGTAGAGCTACATCAGTAGTAGAGCTACATCAATAACAGAGTTACATCATTAGTAGACCTACATCAGGCATAGAGCTACATCAGTATTAGAGTTACATCAGTAGTAGAGCTGCATCAGTAGTAGTGTTATATCAGTAATAGAGTTACATCAGTAATAGAGCTACATTAGTAATAGAGCTGCATCATTAGTAGAGCTACATCAGTAGTAGAGCTGCAACATTAGTAGAACTACATCAGTAGTAGAGATACATTAGTAGAGCTACATCAGTAATAGAGTTATATCATTAGTAGAGCTACATCAGTAATAGAGTTTCATCATTAATAGAGCTACATCAGTAGTAGAGCTACATCAGTAACAGTTAAATCATTAGTAGAGCTACATCAGGTGTAGAGCTACATCAGTATTAGACTTACATCAGTAGTAGAGCTGCATCATTAGTAGTGTTATATAAATAATAGTCACATCAGTAATAGAGTTACATCATTAATAGAGCTACATCAGTAATAGACCTACATCAGTAATAGAGTCACATCAGTAGTAGCGCTGCATCAGTAGTAGTGTTATATCAGTAATAGTTACATCAGTAATAGAGCTACATCAGTAATAGAGCTACATCAGTAGTAGTTTTATATCAGTAATAGTTACATCAGTAATAGTTACATCATTAGTAGTTACATCAGTAATAGAGCTACATCAGTAATAGTTACATCAGTAATAGAGCTACATCAGCAATATGTTTACATCATGCATGTGTTAGTTATTATTATTATTATGTAATTACTATTCATTATTATGCATAATTATTATGCATTATTAATTCTAATGCATATCTATATAAGTATATCTGAATTAATTCTAATGCATATTTATATATGTATATCTGCATTCATTCTAATGCATATTTATATATGTATATCTGCATTAATGCTAATACATATCTATATATTTATAGCTGCCTTAACTTTAATGCATATCTATATATGTACATCTTCATTAATTTTAATGCATATGCATATAATGCATATGTATATCTGCATTATTACTAATGCATACATGCATACATTAGCACTAATGCATACATCATGCACGTGTGAGATTTTATTATTATGTATATCTGCATTAATTCTAATGTATATATATCCAGATTCATTCTAATGCATATCTACATATGTATATCTGCATTAATGCTAATGCATATCTATACATGTATATCTGCATTATTTCTAAAGCATATCTATATATGTATACCCGAATTCATTCTAATGCATATCTATATGTTTATAAAAGTGAGCCCCCTGGCTTATATATGGTGTCTGGCATTTTAGAATCACTTGAACAGTATAAAGTGTGAGGTTTCAGTGTGTTGTAATGAGGATGTTATGAGTCCAGCTGTGCAGTGTGTTGTTCTGTAATGAGGAGGTTAGTGGTTCAGATGGCTTTGTCTAATAAGAAATTAGACTTACTGCAAATCCAATGTGGTATTAGAGCAAAAGGTTAGTTGAAAGTAGCATGACATTTTGTGAAGTTTAGGATTAGGGTTAAGTTTAAGGTGAAAGATAGGGTTAGGGTTAAGGTTAGGGTGAAGGTTCGTGTTAGGGTCAGTATTAGGTTAGGGTTAAGGTGAAAGATAGGGTTGGGGTGAAGGTTAGGGTGAAGGTTCGTGTTAGGGTCAGTATTAGGTTAGGGTTAAGGTGAAAGATAGGGTTGGGGTGAAGGTTAGGGTGAAGGTTCGTGTTAGGGTCAGTATTAGGTTAGGGTTAAGGTGAAAGATAGGGTTGGGGTGAAGGTTAGGGTGAAAGATAGGGTTAGGGTGAAGGTTAGGGTGAAGGTTCGTGTTAGGGTCAGTATTAGGTTAGGGTTAGTCAAAATGTTGGTGCGGGGAAATGAAGGCTACAGGCTCAGACAAGGCCTTCACTTACTGCAGCGATGGAGCAAGTGATCTGCTCTGTCACAGGTAGCAGCATTATATAAACATGCCATAAAATGCTTCCCAACATCATCTGAATGGCATGTAGCACTTCTTCTGTCAGGGAATTCCATGAGTTTATTGTTGTAGTTCAGAGCTTAGATTGCAGTGGGGCTGGGAGCTCCGAACCCAGGCAACAGGCCCAATAACTGCTCTCCTGCTGCGCTTCTGTTTTAATGCAAATAAGCAGCAGCAGAGCAAACAGGGTTTGGGTTATTTCTTTGGCTTTATTTCTGCCCTGACATACTTAACACCTCTTCCTCAAAACTATCTTTACAATGCAGACACAATGCGACCCAAAGAACAACATTTAAATTCTAAAACTTTGCTCGTTCATAATCTGATAGGCATGCAAAAAAGTTTTTTAAACCACAATCCTAACTTTAAAATGAGGAATCAAATAAAAGGAAAAAAACAGAATTTGCCTGAGATTTGCCTAACCTCCATAAAAACAATGAGAACTTCGCTAGTGAATATTTTATACACTGCAAGTTTCGAGGCCGTTATACAAATGACACTTCTATTGCAAATTTACTTCTATTGAAAGAGGATATTAAACATTATCACTGTTGAACTGTTTACTTATTACCTGAGTCCTGTCCAACCAGCCAACACATTCTTGACCAGGGGCGCAGGGGGTCAACAGTAGGTGTAATGTCTATAGCTCTTACCCCAAAGGCACATATTTCACCCAAAAATACAAACTTAAAATATAACATCATACTTAAATATAATATCTTATCTTTTATTAAATTATCAACTTGATTATATGTGAATACATTCATATTAAAGGGCTGTGATGACCTAGCAGTTCTTGAAGTCACCTGTAGATGGCAGCAGTTGCCGGTGCTCAGGTTTTGTGATTTGGAATAGACTCAAAGAATGCACCAGCTGCATGTGTATAGAGAAGATAAAGGACAAAGAGTTAAGCAGGGCTGACAGGTCTGTCTGTAATAAAAGTGTGATGGAAAAGTGGCAGTTCTCCCCCACGTTCAGTGATGCCATCGACATGTAAACTGTGAAAATGGAAAAGTGTGAAAGTCTCTTCAGAACCTGGACAGAGACAAACGTAGCGAACGCCATGTCAGTTATCACCTACTCTAACTATAACCTTTAACTCAATGCATTCTGGGTGTTTATTAAAAGGACTGTATTACATCAATATTAAACACATAATACAGCCATGATGTCATGAAAAAGGTGACCATGGGACAAAGTGTCATAATCCTTTGGCTGATGAACTCGAGATCTGGATGAGGTTCCTGCATAGTGAAGAGGAGTGTATATATCTCTGGTGAGGTACTTGTGAAACGTTGGCCCACGCATGCACAAGCAGTGCCCACCTCATAATTAATGTTATTGTATGGCATTACAATCCAGTAACTGTTTCAGGGAATCAGACTGACTTAGCACACGTACAGGAGTGATATATTGTTCTGAAAAAAACACATGAAGTCTTCACCTAAGTTCACTTTTTTTCTGTTGTGGTCACAATGTCTGGATTTCAGATCTGTGCAGGTTTGGTGGAAACAATCCATCACTTTGCAACTTTTTTAAAGAGAAGTCAATGTGTTTAAAATGTACAAACCGGCACTTTGCATCTAATTTGCTTGCATCTATTAGTTTTTGTGATGATCTGTCAGTGCATTCGTGAGTCGGGCCTGTATATGCACAGAACGAGAACTGCCCCGTTTTTGACGGCCACCTAGAATCTACACAGTGCCGAAATGGCCTAATTTTTGGATCATTTTTAAAGTTCAGCTTGCTTTGTTTGTCTGCTCAAAATATGCTCCAAAATATGATAATGCATAATAATGAAATTAGTTGGAAATCTAGTTGGCTTTTTGTGGACTAATAATCACTGGAGGGAAAAAAAAGGATTTTGGCTGTGTGACATTCCGTGACAGATTTATAGACGGGAATGTGTCTTGCTTTGCTATAGCACCACCTATATTGGGCTGGTGTCATGCGCCTATGCAGCGGAAGGGCCTACGCCCTATTGAGTCTCTGTAGGTATTACAGTTTGGTCTGATCAATTAATTTTAGGGGAGAGGAATAGCAGCCAACCCCCCCCCCCCCAAATCACTTAATTGTTCAGAGTACTGATTGTAACATATGCACTACAACAATATAGCACTGTAACAACCTAAAATAACTGCAATTAATTTTTATCTTAAAAGTCTCAATATTTTTCTGACATAAAGGACATTTTAAAGAGCTTCACATTTTCTTATAAATACATTTGCTACCAACTACATCAGAAACATTTATTTGAAACCCATGGAAAGTGCATACTTAGGAACTGTAGTCCATTGTGGTTTGTGTTTCATGCACCGATGTTGGCTGCACGTATGTTGTGTGGCTGGTCCCTCTCAACCCTGCAGTGAGAGTGAGTCATGTAAACATGATTGCTCTGCCTGACACACCCACACAGCAGAAAACCGTCCACTAACGGTCTGCTGAGACTCGTCAAGTGGTCCTAACTGACCACTGATGAGCAGAGTAGAGGCTGACCGGCAAACTCTACCCTGTATCAGATAGCCTACAGTCACTTATTCTACATCTACTTAATGAACTTTCCTCTGGGTGTAAGGACAAGGGAGGTCGGTGTTTACAAAGTTATTGATTTGTTTGTTTTCAAGCTAGAAAATACAGTGTCAGTGTCAAACAAGAGTTCCTGAAAATGGAGGCTGATTCTTAGAGAGAGGCAGAAAGTCTGAGCAGCAAACAGGAAACTCCATTCCTGTTGGAAACTTTGTGAATAACCTCACACTGAATGCTATCTTCGATCGGTGTGCCCAGATATGTCACTCTTCCTGAAATAATGTAATTTAAAAAATACATAACAGGAAGAAAACACGAAACTCACTTCCAACCATGTGCCAACTAAAATCCCGCCTGAAAGCGCTTAAAGTTTGCTGATAGTGGGGCTATATTAGACTTCGAAGCAAAATAATTACAGTCTGATGAGTCATATTTCACTCAGGGTGAGATTTCCTTTCCAGAAAGCCCGAGGACGTGTTCAACCTGTATTTCCTGAACTAAATAATTCAACGTGACAGTATGTCTTTTCCTCTTTAATATTATTGGCATGGCCACTAAAACATTGCTCTAAATAGGAATAACAAACGTAACAAGAATGTCGAATGCAAAAAGACAGTGCATATTATTATTATTGTTGTTGCATATTATTATTATTGTTGTTGTTGTTGTCGTCGTCGTCGCCCCCCCCCCCCCCCCCCCCCCACGCCGTAATTATCGTGTTAGTGTGGTTTGTTGTACAGTACAGGTCTACTTATAATGGCAAAAAAAAGAGGCATTTGTTTTATTATCTAAGTCATGTGCAGAGACTACACTGTGGTTGGTGTGTTAATAAGCAACTACATCCAATCTGGCGCCGCGCCGTCTCCACAATAGCAGGCAAGTCCTGATGCAAAGTATGCAAATGCCTTGCGACAAAGTGAACGTATGGCGCTAAGTGATAGGACGCAGTCGACAAAATGCCTGATGTGAGACGGAACCTGTCGAGCTGTTCCTAAATCAAAAATGATAGCTACACGCTAGCCCTGCATCTGAGTTATCAGTCCCTTATCACTCGGCAGTAGAGCTACCGTTTAAATAGACGCGCAGCCCGTGCAACTGACCTTTGGAATACAGGACATGGCGCAGAGCCGAAAGCTTGAAAGCGGACAGATAAGAAAGCCAGTGGTGATGAAAGCACGGGGACAGTTAGGACACCTGGAGGTGGATGTTTGGAGAAAAGCTTTGTTCAAAACAGAAGAAAGCGCACGGCACGAAAGGCACGCGAGAACACTGGGAGTCCCGCGAGCGCGAGAGTACAAAAGTCGAGCAATGCGCGCGGAATGCTGTAATTGCGGGTAACGGAGATCGCGCGCGGAACGGAGACCCCCCCCCCCCCCCCCCCCCACCCGCTTATGCACGAACGAATGCGTCTCGAGAACGGCCGCGACGAATGTGCTATACTCATTACAGTCAGAGAGAGAGAGAGAGAGAGAGAGACAGAGAGAGAGAGTATTCGTTTGTTTGTGCACGCATGCCACAGTCACCTGGCAACAAGGCCTTTGGTTCAGGTGTCGCGTTCCCGGTCCCGCGCTCCAACACCACAATCAATTAATGAATGAACTCCCCGCGCGTGCGGTCTGCACCCAGATGTCTTTGCCTCTGATGGTGGTCTGCGTGTCCGTCATATCATCATTACCTCAGAACAAATGTGCCTCCGCTGGTTGCCTCCTTCTAAAAGGCCTGCTTCATTCAATTAGGATGAACTTTAAATCACCCGCAAATTACAAATTTGGTAGTTTTATTAAAACTGACACTTATCCCTGCACGTTATGCAGGACATGTGATGCAGGTTTGGTTCAGTCACTAAACATTTCACACATGCAGACCACTGTGTGTTATACACATCCAATCCGACTCTCATTTCCTCTGGAGAGGTTCATCAACGCCGGCTTAGTCGTTGGATAGTTGCAATATCAATATAACTGCAAATATCACACAAACTGCGCAGTAACGCAGTGTAGAGACTACACCCATGTGCCATCATCTTACTTAACGGGCAAGCCGACACCCGGTGCCATGTAATCAACACTGCTCCAACACAGTTAATGGGAATGTATCGGTACATATTAAAAGAAACAACCTTCATAATGGTGTGTGTGTGTGTGTGTGTGTGGATCCAGGCTGCGCTTTCTCTGACTTCAATCACTCCACGGACAAACAAATCTGATCAGCTCTACCTGCCTCCACGGCGCCGGGCCGCGGAACGATGATAGATAGATAAAAGCCAGTGTCTGTGGGTTTGTGTATTAAATAAAAGAGATGGATGTCCCGGCGGCCGGCTGTTTGGCATGCCCTGATGCGAGTCATTTATCTAAATGTAGCAATGGCAGACGAGGCCCAGGGCCGACAGAAATGACCCATAATTTGCTGCTAACTGCGGCGGCGGATTCGGTAATAAAAGCTTTTCATTAGAGCCGTGGAGCTCGCACCGGGCGCAACTTAGCGAAAGGGCTCTTCCTCTAATTGCCAACCGTTACAAATATGGTCCATTTGGCTGGGTGAGAGAGGAGAGGAGGAGAGAGGGTAGAGTAGAGGATATGAGCAGAGGGGAGGGCTCTGTCAAGGTCTCTGTCTCCCCCCTCCACCAAAGCACGCTAATAATTGAACAATTAACCTTTTGCAGTATAATTACCTCTCCAGTCACAACACACACACAAAAAAAATCCGGCTCTGTAAATTATCCAAGGGCAACGTAAGTGTAAATATATCTTTGCCCCGAGGAGAGCCAGATGGCTCTGGGTGATATACCGTCCTGCTACCTCTTAAATTCATAGTGCATTCTGATTTTTTTTCTTTCAGCTTTTTTTTTTTTTTGGCACCGATGCGAAACGTACGCAGACTTGTGCGCAGAAATAAGCACGAGCATAACCTCGGCGCAGGCGCGGGCGCGGGGCCTCCTTGTCTGCCCCGCCGAGCTGAGGGCCATTACTCTGGCCTCTGAACAGGTTTATAATTTCCAGATAAATCCTTTCCTGCCTGAATCCGTTCGGCGTGTAACTCCAGCCTGCAGCTTGGCAGGAGGGACGTGAATGTCGTTTTTGTCTGGCTCGGCGGGACAGCTTTTGTCCAATTACTCCAATGCATAATAATGCTAATCATGAATTAGCATGTTAACATGGGCTGTACAGAGACAAGGGAAGAGAAAGAGCTGATGAGGAGGCTGTTGTGTGTGTGTGTGTGTGTGTGCGCGTGTGTGTGTGTGCGTGTGCGTGTGTGTGTGTATCAGTTCTTTAAACACCATGTAATAAACAAACAAATAACATTTTAACCTTCACAACAAGCCCTTATAACATTCATGACATTGTATCCTGTATTAGGATCATGAGGATAGATGTGTGTGTGTGTGTGTGTGTGTGTGTGTGTGTGTGTGTGTGCGCATGCGCACGCCATTGCCTGCATTGACCCTCTCTTTGCGAAAAAAGCCCCTCTTGATCACGATTGCACACAAAACATAAACACAAAGTGGCACCACGCCGCCAGGGGCCGGCTGACCTGCCGCTACTCAAAGCAGCAGGTGTGCGTTTCCTTTCTCTGCCGTGAACAGCAGTGAACTGCGTGCTACTGGAAAGGGCTTGACCTTTTCATGCACGAGCATAAAGACACTGATCTGAGCAGTGAGCCTTCTATTGTACCGCACCTTTCTCCCCGCCAATTAAAAGCTGCTCGTTTGATGTCCCAATTAGCCTCGACTTGCGCCCATGCAGCGTTGGTCCTCTGTTGCTTATGTAGCTTTCACACACAGGTTTATGTGTCAGGGTGTTTGTGTAAGAATATTTGTGCTGAAATAAAATACAAGGGAAAAGAATTGATATGATGAACGTTGTGCATTCTGCTATTTAAAATTCACTAACGCCAGTAATCCGTAGCAACAGTCTAGGTGCCTTCTGACCCTCCATCCACATCTCTGTTTACATTGTTTGTTTGTTTTTTCAGATGCACAAGCCGATTCGTTTTGCACAGGTATGTCTTCAGTCATGTGTTCTTCACACACCTACTTAAAGTATTTAAACTAGCCTATAATTCTATTTCTATTGTTCACATTTGGGCCAGTTTTCATTAGCCTTCAAAACAAAAGTCACAGTTTCAAGTAAATTCCCCATTTTGAACACTGTAAATATGCACATTCTCTCACGTTACAGTTAGTCCAAGTCCAGTTTGCCTTGGCACATAAAAGTAATATCAGTAAAGTAATATCAGTAAAGTAATATCAGTAAAGTCATATCAGTAAGTGTTAACCCACACTTCCAGGTAAGCACCTTCTATTTGTTATTGCCCTGTCCACATGTGAGTTGTCTTGTTTTGCATTGGCCTAGCTAGCTAAACAAATACAATTTTTGCATGCAAAACCCCACCAGCAGTGCAGCAAAGCCCACTGGTTAGCATCAGCTGGAAATGGTTTACTTAGCCTCTGATAAGCCTTCATAAATTTTATCTGTCACCGAGTGGGACACTTGTTCAGACATGGAACGTGAACTAGGAACTGTGTGACCTGCCACGCGTCCCATGCGACACCTCCTGCTCACAGTTCAGTGGCTCGTCACGGCCTGTTCTGTATAAAACTCCAAATGACCAAGTGACTTCCATATAAAAACTACAAATGCACTGTGCACCATATACCACGCCCTTTCATACCCACTCTTGAGCGACTGACTTATGGACAACTGTGGTAAGGTTATCCTACCTGCTACCTGACAGATACACAGGCTCACAGCCGGACCTCCGGACTGCGATGCGCTCTTTGCTCAGATGCACCAAGTTACACAAAGAGCCCAAAGGTCTGATTAGCTGGTGATGCGTTTATGATTAGTCTGTGATTACTCGACGTGTTTTGTTTATTAGAGCAGGGAAAACACTACGCAGTTCTTCTTCAGCCACTATACTGTGTCACCGTCTCTAGCTGATGGGTTACTCGAAATGCGAAGGACCGGATGTATCCATATGTTAACACTAGGTGGCGCCCCTTCTCTTCCTAGCGACAACCCGATTATGATATCACCAATGTAACAATATGACACCAATATAAGAAATCTGCTCGTAGGTCATTAGCTTTCTTGTGTGATTGACTGTTCTTAAATGACTCGGAGGATTAGCGATTCATCTAAGAGACAGATGGCGAAAAGATGTAAGATGGTAAACAAAAACCTACCTCTGTGCCAGCCTACCTGTTCTTCGCTATTTCACGGAGGCAGAGGCCGCGCTGGGAACGAGACCCCGGGCTCCGTTCCGTGGGTTCTGTTTCGGTCCATCTCTTAACTACAGCCATTTCTATGAAGCGCAGACGTACCTCACAACGATCGCCAACGGCTTAAACGGCTACTAAACCAGTCTGTTACTTATATACCGTCTGGTGAAAAGTCTTATAAAATCAATAAGAAAAAAGTTTGGTCAGTAAAATACGTTGCAGATGCCATACCCTGTAGTAGTTGTACATTTAATTGTTAATGCTTCACACAAAACGTTAAAACTGTGCGTTTTGTTTCTGCTGTCATAAGAGGGTTTTTTTTTTTCTCATTGACAGCACATATTCACGTTTCTTATGCGAAACAGTCATAGCAAACTGGCAATACCGACAGAGTTTCGATTTATATGTTTGTAAACCATAAAAATACCGAATTCGGTATTTGAGCACTGGTGCTTGGATGTCGGGCTCAGGTACTTGTACTCAAGCTCGGCCTTTGTCTTTTGATTAAAGTCGATCTATTTTAAGCACTTTAACTGAACTAATATGTCGAACTAATATCCCTTTTCTAAGTGGCCAAGCCAGTTATGTTTATTTATTTATTTTTTATTTTTTGAAACAAGTTACTCCAGTCACGTTCTACACAATTACTGACAACTAAGTAATTTGGCTTAATTGGTGATGACAATAAGTCATGGAAATGAAAGTTTTCCCATGCACTATCAAAGCCCCAAGTCATTTGAATACAGTTTGTTCTTTAATTTGTGATCTACACGTTGCTTATGTCCAGTATGGTTTCAATGCGGCGTAGCTAAAGGAAAACGTTTCGACTTCTACAATTTGAAACTGTAAAAATATTTGAGTTGGCTTACTGACCCCCCCCCCCCCTCTCTCTCTCTCTCTCCCCCGTGTTGAATAGCAGCCTATAACGAGCTCTGAATAAGGAGCTACAGACGGTGGGATCTTTCTTTGCTATAGCAGCGCCATCACTCGTCTTACCAACCTGGGGCTCCTCTGACTGTAATTACCCCATCTGATTTATCTCTGATTAACACACCACTGTAAGTTACACGGCTCCTTAAAGTACGACTATTTCTACTTCTCACCAAAACAGGCGCAATCGTGCGGCAGGATGGATGTGCGTGACTCCGGCGGCAGCATATGGTATATTTCTCCGGCATTAATAATTCAGACGAAATGAGCAAAAATTAGTCGGCTCGGTTACTGCCGAGTTTGTTCCGCATTAATTTCGCGGACGTGCTCTAAATGAGGCCGTTGGGCTAAAAACAGTGGTGGTTAAGAGAAAAGATTATTTACCGGGGGCCTTGTTGGCAGACACACACCTGCGCTCTTCGTAAATAAGACTGTTGTCTGAACCCGCGGCGGCGGCGAAGTCAAACGCTCCCATAACTGAGAGATACTTCAACCGCTGCCATTATGGAGAGACCACGGTGCTATAAAACTATAAATATAACTTGGAAAAGAAAGCTGCATAATGATGATTGCCTTGTCGACGGTGTACACCCCCCCCCCCCCCTTCACACACACACACACACACCTCACCCCCAGCGCATACAGTGTTTCCCATCTTGTTCTGTTAACCCAGTGTGGCGCTAATCTGGCTTCTCTGTCACTCCACTCCTGAAGTGCGGTGGAAGAAGAAAAAAAACAAAAAACGAAAAGCAAAGGAACAATAAGGTGAGAAAATGGCCCTTTTAGAGCAGGCCAGCTCAAGTGCCGCCCGTGTGTGCGCATCTGCAGAAGCAAAGGAGCCTTCATCCAGGGCGGTTATTAGATATTTGAGGGGGTGATGACCCTCCTGCCCCCGACAAACAGAATACCAAATGTAATGACCCGACAGCGTCTGAGAATTAGATGCTTGAAAACCGCGTCGTTCTGTGATATGAACTGCAGAGACAGAAGGACAGGAAGAACCAGGTGGCGTGAATGGTTTGCACTAACGAACCTCTACGGAGACGCTCGGGATACGATGACAGAAACGGCCAGTACAAAAGCATCGGAGTTAGTCAATTAGGCTACGCAAAATCACTATTGATTTGCAAATGACCCAGTACAACGTTATCATGTACTTATAATATAATCTACATGAGATTACCATAGTGATCTCACAGATGCAACTGCACAACCCTTTATTGAGCCAGTTTGTAAAAGCTACAGCAAGTTAAGGTTAGGGTTAGTATGGGATATTGAGGACTCTATGGAGACGCCTCTTTCACTGTAATGCCACACGTCCCATTTTATGACCTGTTCGTTATTTCATTTGGTTCTGAAATCATATCTGATCAGTCCTGGGTTATATATTAGCTACGTCATATCTTACGTGACATGTGGCATGAGAAATACAAACAGGCAAAGAAAAGAAGTACAACCAACAGTATGGCATCTCATCATAGAGGCATTCCCTAATCTCAGCATAGAGGCATTCCCTAATCTCATCATTGAGGCATTCCCTAATTTCATCATAGAGGCATTCCCTAATCTCCTCATAGAGGCATTCCCTAATCTCATCATAGAGGCATTCCCTAATCTCAACATAGAGGCATTCCCTAATCTCATCATAGAGGCATTCCCTAATCTCAGCATAGAGGCATTCCCTAATCTCATCATAGAGGCATTCCCTAATCTCATCATAGAGGCATTCCCTAATCTCTGTCATCTCTGTAAGGGATTTCTATCTTGATTTTGGCAAGTATAAAAAAAAACGTCAGACTTTCTGCCACTGTGGTGTTCTGATGGAAAAAGGTCCAATTGATCTTCATTGAAAGATCACAGAATAATCCAGACTAGTCCCAGAAAAGTCAGAGAAGCAATGTCCTTTAAACGGCTCGTAATTGTAAAGAGCCTACACGCAGATTACCCCAAATGAGACTCGAGGAAATGTATCGCTTGAAACATTTACACACTGAGCATTAAGTGTGCGTCTCTCCTCTCCCTCTGTCAGGAGAATGTCACTTCACTGCTGGAGAATTTAACGTTGCTTTTAACCTGCGCTGCCATGTAATTACCTTGACATTTACCCTTCATTAAATCAACTCCCCCACCCCAAACGATTTATCTCCCTCACTCGTCGTGCTGCAGCCGGCACTGTAGTAATTATGCATGCTAATATGATTCTCTGTCATGTAAAACAGTGCGTGGCTATTGGCTTTGAGATGTCCTCGGTAAATACCTCGCCTGTCCTTACCGTGCGCTGTCAGAGCACAGTCCGAGAGCGAAGGGCAGAAACGCTATTAAATGAGTGTATGATGATCTCGACTCAGAGAGTCAGCAATAACGGAAATATCCGTCGTTCCTGTCTTTTGCCTCGCTCCCTCTATCGCTCCCGTTATTACGACAACTGGCGGGGAATTGGTGCGAGCGGCAACGATCCACCGGGGACTCGTCAATCAAGCGTCTCAACGCCACCCCGAATCGAAATTTCATCTGCATTTGAATTAGCAGCATTATTCGCCAATTTAGCTCAGAGTGAACATTTTTCCATTGGAGATGGAATTAAATTAGAAAATGAGTGAGTCTTTAATTTCCAGATTATAAATCAGGGAATATAATTCACCCCCCGCATACCTTAAGGGCAAGCACATTATCCTAAGTGACATTTTATCTCCTGAGCGTGAAGATGATGTCCTGATGGCGAAGTGTCACACAAATCTCGTTTCTCAGAAGCCGACAATGGTGGAATACATCTTTTCTCTCAGAGTAAGACATAACATTAGCACCACTTCCTGTTCGAGAGCTTATCTGACATGAAATTGGCTATTCCTGCCGAACTCATAAACACCGCAGTAAAGGTTCTCAAAAGTGGAAGCATTTTCAGTGAGACTATTATTAAAATTGGAACTGAAATGTCTCTTAAGACACTGTCAAAAGGGCTGCATATTGCTTGCTGGAGTTCACCAGAATACAGTTCAGCCTGAGCTCAATCCGATTTATGTGTGATGTGTACTAATGTGTGAAGTATATAAGGTAACAGTACTAATGTGTGAAGTATGTAAGGTAACAGTACTAATGTGTGTAGTACGTAGGCTAACAGTACTGATGTGTGAAGTATGTAAGGTAACAGTACTAATGTGTGTAGTACGTAGGCTAACAGTACTAATGTGTGAAGTATGTAGGCTAACAGTACTGATGTGTGAAGTATGTAGGCTAACAGTACTAATGTGTGAAGTATGTAAGGTAACAGTACTAATGTGTGAAGTATATAAGGTAACAGTACTAATGTGTGAAGTATATAAGGTAACAGTACTAATCTGTGTAGTACGTAGGCTAACAGTACTAATGTGTGAAGTATGTAGGGTAACAGTAATAATGTGTGAAGTATATAAGGTAACAGTACTAATGTGTGAAGTATGTAAGGTAACAGTACTAATGTGTGTAGTACGTAGGCTAACAGTACTAATGTGTGAAGTACATAGGGTAACAGTACTAATGTGTGAAGTATGTAGGCTAACAGTACTGATGTGTGAAGTATGTAGGCTAACAGTACTAATGTGTGAAGTATGTAAGGTAACAGTACTAATGTGTGAAGTATGTAGGCTAACAGTATTAATGTGTGTAGTACGTAGGCTAACAGTACTAATGTGTGAAGTACATAGGGTAACAATACAAATTTGTGAAGTACGTAGGCTAACAGTACTAATGTGTGAAGTATGTAAGGTAACAGTACTAATGTGTGAAGTACGTAGGGTAACAGTACTAATGTGTGAAGTATGTAGGGTAACAGTACTAATGTGTGAAGTATGTAAGGTAACAGTACTAATGTGTGTAGTATGTAGGGTAACAGTACTAATGTGTGAAGTATGTAGGGTAACAGTACTAATGTGTGAAGTATGTAGGGTAACAGTAATAATGTGTGAATTATGTATAGTAACAGTAATAATGTGTGAAGTATGTATGGTAAAAATACTGTGTGAAGTATATAGGGTAACAGTACTAATGTGTGAAGTACATAGGGTAACAGTACAAATTTGTGAAGTACGTAGGCTAACAGTACTAATGTGTGAAGTATGTAAGGTAACAGTACTAATGTGTGAAGTATGTAGGGTAACAGTACTAATGTGTGAAGTACGTAGGGTAACAGTACTAATGTGTGAAGTATGTAAGGTAACAGTACTAATGTGTGAAGTATGTAGAGTAACAGTACTAATGTGTGAAGTATGCAGAGTAACAGTACTAATGTGTGATGTATGTAGAGTAACAGTACTAATGTGTGAAGTATGTAGAGTAACAGTACTAATGTGTGAAGTATGTAAGGTAACAGTACTAATGTGTGTAGTACGTAGGCTAACAGTACTAATGTGTGAAGTACATAGGGTAACAGTACAAATTTGTGAAGTACGTAGGCTAACAGTACTAATGTGTGAAGTACGTAGGGTAACAGTACTAATGTGTGAAGTACGTAGGGTAACAGTACTGATGTGTGAAGTATGTAGGCTAACAGTACTAATGTGTGAAGTATGTAAGGTAACAGTACTAATGTGTGAAGTACGTAGGCTAACAGTACTAATGTGTGAAGTATGTAGGGTAACAGTACTAATGTGTGAAGTATGTAGGGTAACAGTAATAATGTGTGAATTATGTATAGTAACAGTAATAATGTGTGAAGTATGTATGGTAAAAATACTGTGTGAAGTATATAGGGTAACAGTACTAATGTGTGAAGTATGTAAGGTAAAAATACTGTGTGAAGTACTTAGGGTAACAGTACAAATTTGTGAAGTACGTAGGCTAACAGTACTAATGTGTGAAGTATGTAAGGTAACAGTACTAATGTGTGAAGTACGTAGGGTAACAGTACTAATGTGTGAAGTATGTAAGGTAACAGTACTAATGTGTGAAGTATGTAGAGTAACAGTACTAATGTGTGAAGTATGTAGAGTAACAGTACTAATGTGTGACGTATGTAGAGTAACAGTACTAATGTGTGAAGTATGTAGAGTAACAGTACTAATGTGTGAAGTATGTAGAGTAACAGTACTAATGTGTGAAGTATGCAGGTGCCAGAGACGATGACAGTTTTGGGATTTGTAGATTTTGAAGTCTCTTTTTCTCTGAATCACACATGATTCACTAGATAATAAAATAAACATTGCATTTGAGAGCACATTTAAACCAGTCTGAAACTGACTATATTGTGTTTAATAGAATGGAACAGCTTTAATGTCACTGTGTAAGAACAATGCAATTTGTTCCAGTCACAAATATGATATATTGACAACATCTTGATATTAACATTTTAACCAGTAAAAATCAGAGATCACTAGCAAGTTTAAAGGAAGTGCAGGGTGCAGGAAACACCACAGTCCTGTCTACTACTACAGTCCTGTCTACTACCACAATCCTGACTGCTACCACAGTCCTGACTTCTATCACAGTCCTGTCTACTACTACAGTCCTGTCTACTACCACAGTCCTGACTTCTATCACAATCCTGTCTTCTACTACAGTCCTGTCTACTACCACAGTCCTGACTTGTATCACAGTCCTGTCTTCTACTACAGTCCTGTCTACTACCACAGTCCTGACTTCTACCACAGTCCTGTTTTCTACCACAGTCCTGACTTCTATCACAGTCCTGTCTACTACTACAGTCCTGTCTGCTACCACAGTCCTGACTTCTATCACAGTCCTGTCTACTACTACAGTCCTGTCTACTACCACAGTCCTGACTTCTATCACAATCCTGACTTCTATCACAATCCTGTCTTCTACTACAGTCCTGTCTACTACCACAGTCCTGACTTGTATCACAGTCCTGTCTATTACTACAGTCCTATCTACTACCACAGTCCTGTCTACTACTACAGTCCTGACTGCTACCACAGTCCTGACTTGTATCACAGTCCTGACTTCTACCACAGTCCTGTCTGCTACCACAGTCCTGACTTCTACCACAGTCCTGTCTACTACTACAGTCCTGTTTTCTACCACAGTCCTGTTTTCTACCACAGTCCTGACTTCTACCACAGTCCTGTTTTCTACTACAGTCCTGTCTACTACTACAGTCTTGTTTTCTACCACAGTCCTGACTTGTATCACAGTCCTTCTCTTCCTAAGGCAGCGGAAAGCTTTACATAATGACTTCAGTAACAACTTTATGATTTTCATAGTAATCATCCATCTTGTAAAATATGATCCTGGCACCTACTTTATGATCCTTCTGACAGGCAGTTCAGCTGGGCGTGGTGTGCTTAGGCCTTATTAAATATGAATAAACCCTTTAAACCCAAATAATGCTGTCTGTCCACCACAAAATGAGATCAGAGAGTGATAAATATTTGTAAGTCAGGGTGACAGGATGGGAAATGTGTATAGGTTAGGTCAAAACGGACCTGTTTGTGGCATCTTGACAAGACAGGCTGTGTTCTGTTGGACTGTCTTTATTATTGGTCTGATTTTGATCAAACACTTCTAATGCTGCATGTAGTCAGAGTATTGTGGTGAAAAGTGGCCAAATGTTGAATACTATATTTAATGTGTGAGAGACTTTATTCATTTTCTGTACATTAGACTCTGACTGGTAATATATTATAGATATTTATTAACTGTTCTGTACATCTGAACAAAATAACATATATGGCGCTTTTTACATATAGGGGTGCTTTACACACTTTAACAGCAATAAAATATCTTTTTTAAAAATAAAAATGTTCTCTTTTACGGTAAGTAAGTTGCGTGGTTTAATGTAGATACTGTCCATACATGAGCTGATGTTGTCAG
>NC_137506.1:2310000-2317500 GCF_041902795.1 Electrophorus electricus | reverse complement strand
TGATGTCTTCTATCGGCCAGTATGGACGGCCAGGCTGTTTACTGAGCCTGTACTTTGTCAGCTGTGTTTAATGTCAGTCACAGATAGTCTGCTACAGTGTAATGACGTTTTAGGGCCAGATAGCACTGCATTTTGCTTTAGTGTCAGGACCAGCTATGTGAGGGGACTCCTTTCTCTGCTGAGCTCTTGGCATTAAAGGGCTTTGTAGTGGTAGGATTGGGGTCACTATTTTTTAATTGTAATCAGTATTTAATAATCCTTTTTGGATTTTTCAGTAATAGTGGAAATTGTCTTAATTCAGCTTTCCAGGCCTTATATGTTGTTGTTTTCCTGTCCACTACAGAATTCAGTATGCATAATTTCAGCAGTGTGAAACTTTATTTGAGAGCAACCCCACACATCACTCTCGTGTGTGTGTGTATATGTGTGCGTGTGTGTGTGTGTGTGTGTGTGTGTGTGTGTGTGTGCATGTATGTGTGTGTGTTTAAGAGCAGCCCCACAAATCACCACGTTATGAAGCAGAATTGGTTCTATAACAGATTGAAATAATTTCAGCCCAAATTGAATTGGTATTTGAATGTGAATTTGGACATTTAATCATATAGGATGTCCTTCATGCTTTCCCAGTTCATTGACTGCTGGATAGAAAGTTGAACTAATCTTCAATCCTAACTAACTGCACTCTGTTCTAATTTTTGTGTTCCTAATCTATTTCTTTCTTTCTTTCTGTCTGTCTCTATAAGAGAATAGAAATGGAGTGGTGAGAGAGGGAGAGAGAGAGAGAGAGAAGGAGAGAGAGAGACAGAACGTCAGAGTGGGGAAAGAGTGGGAGAGAGGGAGAAAGTGAGACAGAGGGTGAGAGGGAGTGAGACAGAGAGAATAAATTACATGAAGAAAGACAGAAGAGAGACAGACTGGGACATCGATGCTCCTCTGGTCTGACTGGTCTGACTGGTCTGACTGGTCTCGCACTGTGGGTTTCTCAGGCTTTCCGAGCCATCACTGAAGTTTTGGTACATCTGTTGCCATTAGCAACCCTTCCTGCAGCAGTCACCAAGCATGGGATGGTTTTGCTTTATGCACTTCTGTCATCTCACATGGACAATGCAATGTTTACATACGGTTAGCTTTACTGCAGGGAATGAATTCCCAATCCAGATTAGATTACGGCAAAATGGTTCCTTGATGGTGGAATGAGCTCGCCAACTCTATCCGATCTTGCAGAGTTCTTCACCCCTCAAACCTGCTCCTGAAAACCTGCTCTTCTGCGAGCACCTGAACATCTTCTCTTGTGCTTCCTGTCTTACTATGACCTGGCACTCACAGACTGGCATCACCTGGCATCACCTGGCACTCTTTGCCTGGCATACCTGGCATCACCTGGCATCACCTGGCACTCTTTATCTGGCATCACCTGGCATCACCTGGCACTCTTTATCTGGCATCACCTGGCACTCTTTATCTGGCATCACCTGGCACTCTTTATCTGGCATCACCTGGCATCACCTGGCACTCTTTATCTGGCATCACCTGGCACTCTTTATCTGGCATCACCTGGCATCACCTGGCACTCTTTATCTGGCAGCACCTGGCACTCTTTATCTGGCATCACCTGGCATCACCTGGCACTCTTTATCTGGCATCACCTGGCACTCTTTTCCTGGCATCACCTGGCATCACCTGGCACTCTTTTCCTGGCATCACCTGGCATCACCTGGCACAAGTGGCTATCAACATCTTCTGTAGACTGTATTGTATCCCGGTTGTGTTGATTTTATATGCCATTTATCACTGCCAGCACACACACCCTCTGTTCCTGTTTGCACATCCCTGTACTTCAATGCATCAATCTGTCTGATCTGTTTGTGGGAAATGGATTTATATCACTTATATATTTACCTCCCTTGTAGAGAAATTGAATCACCTATATGTTTGTGTTGTGCCATTGTCTCAGTAGTAAGTCAGTTAGAAGCATATGCCAAGTGAATTAATGTAAATGTACATAAATACATACCCATCCAGTGTAACCCCCACCCCAGAAAAACACACACGTACCGTTCATTCTTTGTGAAGATGGCAGCCACCCTGATGAAAACATCCTAGTGATATCGTCTTTATCATGTCTGCACGCTTACACACACACACACACACACACACACACACACACACACATACAGGAGCAGAGTGAAAGAGGTAGCGGAAAGACAGAGAGAGAATGAAGAAGACATAGTGTAGATGGAGCAGCAGGAAAGGGATGAAAAGACAGAGTCGGAATGAGATTAGGAGCTACTAACACCTCAACTGGAAAGAGTCTCTTAACCAGGTATAATTACCTGTCCTATTCCATCCCAGATTGCAGAAGGTGGGAGATTAATGGAGTTACTTTCTAGTTTGAAGACAGTACTTTTCCCAGATTCAGCCAGACCAGGAAACTTGAGCCTGTGCAGCCTGAGAACACATTACAAACCTCTGTGACCAAACTGCGGCAGGGAAATGTGGTAACAACATCTGCCATATTACACACACATCTCCCAGTGCTCACTGGGGAAATACCCTGCCCTGTGCCAGACCAAAGCAATGCCCGCACGAAGCCATCCTAACCCCATAATCTAACAGTAATCCATCCACTAATCATACATTTACCAAAGACCAGGACCCTGTCACAGAGGGCTATCCATCAACTACAACTCCCATGTTTCCATCCTAGCCCAGTACTCCCAACTACACTCCAGCTCAGTCTACCTTAGCAAATGAGGCATGTGTGAGGTGGGTCGGGAGGAGAGTGATAAACAAATATGCATCCATCGTGCCTGCTAGTGTGTGTGTGTGTGTGTGTGTGTGTGTGTGTGTGTGTGTGTGCGTTCACCTCTCTCCGTATCTCAGTCTGTCTTTAGTATGTGAATAATGCATGTGGTAGTGTGCTGTCAGCGTTGGCCAGGCGCACTAGGAGAGCTTGGACCGGCTGTGGTTATAAATCCTCATGCCAAGCGCCGCACTCATTTACGCCACGGTGTGTGTACCTGGACAGTGATGGATCAACAGCTGTAGCTGTCATACACACAGAAGGCTAGCTATCATTACTCTGGGAGGTGGCCTGTTTGAACACTAGCTGTTGCACAATCGTGGGCTAGTTTTCTAAGGGGTGGGAAGACTAACTTGGGGAGTTAGCTGTCTGAAGTTTAACAGGTGAGGGATGCAAGGATTAAAAGTGAACTTATGGTATTATTGTGGGGTGGCTAGCTGTCTAAGGCCAGCTAGCTAATGCTAGCTGTCAAACCCTAGCTGTTTAATGCTAGCTAACCCTAGCTCTCTAATGTTAGCTCTCTGATGCTAGCTGTCTAACTCTAGCTGTCTAACTCTAGCTGTCTAACTCTAGCCGTCTAACTCTAGCTGTCTAACTCTAGCTGTCTAACTCTAGCTAGCTAACCCTAGCTCTCTAATGTTAGCTCTCTGATGCTAGCTGTCTAACTCTAGCTGTCTAACTCTAGCCGTCTAACTCTAGCCGTCTAACTCTAGCTGGCTAACTCTAGCTGGCTAACTCTAGCTGGCTAACGCTAGCTCTCTAATGTTAGCTCTCTGATGCTAGCTGTCTAACTCTAGCTGGCTAACTCTAGCCGTCTAACTCTAGCTGGCTAACTCTAGCTGGCTAACTCTAGCTGGCTAACGCTAGCGCTCTAATGTTAGCTCTCTGATGCTAGCTGTCTAACTCTAGCTGGCTAACTCTAGCTGGCTAACTCTAGCTGGCTAACACTAGCTCTCTAATGTTAGCTCTCTGATCCTAGCTGTCTAACTCTAGCTGTCTAACTAGCCGTCTAACTCTAGCTGTCTAACTCTAGCTGGCTAACTCTAGCTGGCTAACATTAGCTCTCTAATGTTAGCTCTCTGATCCTAGCTGTCTAACTCTAGCTGTCTAACTCTAGCCGTCTAACTCTAGCTGGCTAACTCTAGCTGTCTAACTCTAGCCGTCTAACTCTAGCTGGCTAACTCTAGCTGGCTAACTCTAGCTGGCTAACGCTAGCTCTCTAATGTTAGCTCTCTGATGCTAGCTGTCTAACTCTAGCTGTCTAACTCTAGCTGGCTAACGCTAGCTCTCTAATGTTAGCTCTCTGATGCTAGCTGTCTAACTCTAGCTGTCTAACTCTAGCTGTCTAACTCTAGCCATCTAACTCTAGCTGTCTAACTCTAGCTGTCTAACTCTAGCTAGCTAACCCTAGCTCTCTAATGTTAGCTCTCTGATGCTAGCTGTCTAACTCTAGCTGTCTAACTCTAGCCGTCTAACTCTAGCCGTCTAACTCTAGCTGGCTAACTCTAGCTGGCTAACTCTAGCTGGCTAACGCTAGCTCTCTAATGTTAGCTCTCTGATGCTAGCTGTCTAACTCTAGCTGGCTAACTCTAGCCGTCTAACTCTAGCTGGCTAACTCTAGCTGGCTAACTCTAGCTGGCTAACGCTAGCTCTCTAATGTTAGCTCTCTGATGCTAGCTGTCTAACTCTAGCTGGCTAACTCTAGCCGTCTAACTCTAGCTGGCTAACTCTAGCTGGCTAACTCTAGCTGGCTAACTCTAGCTGGCTAACACTAGCTCTCTAATGTTAGCTCTCTGATCCTAGCTGTCTAACTCTAGCCGTCTAACTCTAGCTGTCTAACTCTAGCTGGCTAACTCTAGCTGGCTAACATTAGCTCTCTAATGTTAGCTCTCTGATCCTAGCTGTCTAACTCTAGCTGTCTAACTCTAGCCGTCTAACTCTAGCTGGCTAACTCTAGCTGTCTAACTCTAGCCGTCTAACTCTAGCTGGCTAACTCTAGCTGTCTAACTCTAGCTGTCTAACTCTAGCTGGCTAACACTAGCTCTCTAATGTTAGCTCTCTGATCCTAGCTGTCTAACTCTAGCCGTCTAACTCTAGCTGTCTAACTCTAGCTGGCTAACTCTAGCTGGCTAACATTAGCTCTCTAATGTTAGCTCTCTGATCCTAGCTGTCTAACTCTAGCTGTCTAACTCTAGCCGTCTAACTCTAGCTGGCTAACTCTAGCTGTCTAACTCTAGCCGTCTAACTCTAGCTGGCTAACTCTAGCTGGCTAACTCTAGCTGTCTAACTCTAGCTGGCTAACGCTAGCTCTCTAATGTTAGCTCTCTGATGCTAGCCATGCAACCCTAGCTGTCTAACCCTAGCTGGCTAACGCTAGCTGTATCCGGTGCTTGGCATTAGGCCCTAGGAGTCAGTCCCCCTTTCCTTCTTTTTCCTCTTTTTGGAGGAGTTTCTTTTTGGGAAGAGTCATCCGTGCTGTAAGCCTTTGGCAGGGGCTGCTGCTGCTTCCAGTGGGCCCCCATTACTGAGCCCATTTGTATAGCAGGCTGTAATTACCCAGGCCCGAGCCCCCGGGCATACAGTGACCGATCTTACCTTTCAGAAATATACGATTCAAACACAATATAATTATGGCTGTATTAAATGAGTAATGAAGCCGCTCTATGCAGCTTTCCACGCTCAGTTGTCTTTGGTAAATATTCCAGGAGTAATTCTAGAATTTATTCCGCACTGAATGTAAAAAAAGAGACTTTGCTTTAGCGCTTACAATAAAGGTGAACTAAGTGAATTTTTGATTTGCTTCATACTAAATGACTAATATTTTTATGGTGCGCAAAGGCACTTCCCTGTGATTTTGCTTTAAATGTTGTCTCTTTGGAGGTGATTTGTTTATCCATCTCACATACTCCGCAGAGAACAGGGCATTCCCGCCAAGCCTCCGTCTTGTGGCGAGAATCGTCTCTGCGCTTGTGTTCCTGAAAGGCGTGCTGTTATTCTTCCCAGTTTCGCACATTTCTATTCACTTGTAAATGCTAAAAATCATGTGGCGGTTTTGAAATAAAACTCTCCTGTGCTCTTGAACACCCTGTATTTTTTTTGACAACGGTGCTGCATTTGATAGGCGATCCATTTCCTTCCTCTGAATAAAGTGTACCCTTTTTTATGTGAGATGAAAATGTCAGTAATTTATTTAAGATTGATGACTTCTTACATTTGTACCCAATAAATGAAAAATAGATGAGGCCCCAGTTCTCTCTCTTTTAATATTTAAGGCAATATTAAAACTCTCAACCAGACCGTGGACGTAGTTTTATTTAAGAGGGATAAGACTACTGGGCATTGTTTGGTGAGCACCTCATGCATATTTGATGCTTTCCTCGCCTCTCGGAGTAATTCAGCGGCGTTGGGAATCGTTCCTGTGTTCCAGTCAGTACAAAAAGACTTAAGAGGAGGTAATATGGCATTGCCTTCCTCCCTGGATGTTTAATAGGTTTTATTTCCAGTGGCACCTTGTGTTTCGGTGCAGTTTCATCTGTTATTTGAGGCATGTGTGTATGCACTTGTACGGTTAAGGTGTCTGAAGGTGTATCCTCATTTTATCATTGAAAGTGATGTGGTATGACTCATGTGATATGAGTCGTGTGATGTGACTCCTTCAGACTCCTTTTTTTTTTTTAAATGAGCACATTGTTTACAGAAGAATGTTACACAAAGCTATTCCCAGCTCCATACACGGACCAGGACGGGTTTTACACCATGTACACACAGCTTACACATGATGCCATACCTCTGTTCATATACCTATCTATACTTTTTATTTTATAATAAATTATTTCTGTGTAACTTGACACTGCATACAGAATCTTACTGTACACATGCAATGACAATAAAAGTATGTGTATTGTATATTAAGCATTTAAAGTATAATTAAGACATATTTGTATTAGATATTTGGCTCTCTCTTCTACAAATACCCCATGCAGGAAACTGGAATGAAACAGCTTGTTTCCAGACACTGTGGTATGATACTGATGACATTAACATATGTACGGGCTCACGTACGGCGCGAGTCTAACTGCTACTGTTCTGTGTTCTGAGCACACCAGCCACAGGGGGCTGATCAGGGCTGTGCCTTCCAGTGGTAGTTAACTGCCATGTTCTGTGTAAGGGCTGTAAGGTTCACGGCTGCACCCACAAATGAACTCGTGCCCTGCTCCGCTTCACCACAGACACAATTAACAGAGGAATAGAGACGTGTTTTTTGACCTGTCTCTTTACATCTCATTCTCTCTCTCCATCTCTCTCCATTTCTTTCTCTCTCTCTATCATTGAGGGTGTTGTCGAACAGACGTCTGCTCCATCAGTCTGATTGAGGGCGTTGTAGATCAGACGTCCGCCCCATCCGTCTGACTGAGGGCGTTGTAGATCAGACGCCTACTTCATCAGTCTGACTGAGGGCGTTGTAGATCAGACGCCTACTTCATCAGTCTGACTGAGAGCGTTGTAGATCAGACGTCCGCCCCATCCGTCTGACTGAGGGCGTTGTAGATCAGACGTCCGCTCCAGCAGACTCCACGCGCTCTCCTGTTCAGCTGGACCGCTGTAATTACAGCCGAGGAGAATCAAGTGGTCCAAACACAGTTGCCAGTGCAGGTCTCACGAGCCTGGCTATAACACAGCTCTCACCGTGACCAGGC
>NC_137506.1:2300000-2302500 GCF_041902795.1 Electrophorus electricus | reverse complement strand
GAGAAATGTGACCCGTGGGACGCGATGCAAGGGACGGATGGCTGGGTGGAGTGGCGGGTGGAGGTGTCCAGTGTGAAGTGGTTGAAGCGGACGGGTGGATGTCAGAGGAGGTAGGCCACAGACGCCTGCACTGGACCGCGCCTGTCTGCTCTACTAGAAATGTCCTTCCTTGGTTTCGCACTGGAAACAAATCAATAACATTACATTCTCACTCTAATCGCACACGGGACAGCAGCAGGGACCTAGTTAGTGGTCTGATTCGGTATGTTTGTTGTAATGGTCTTTAAGCAGCAGGGACACTTCCACACACATCTGTCTGCCTCCTGTGTGGGGTAGTAATGCCTGTTGATTGTATTCTGAAAGACGCAGATCTAAGATGGACAAACTATATACAATAACATGACTAATTCATCACTCATGTCACTCTAAACCAATCAGCTTTCTTGCTTTAGTACGTAAACACGTTTTGGTTTTCCCTCTTCTTCTCGCCTGCAAAATGGCGAGGTGTCATCAGACAGAGCAGTGGCGATGCCTTATATAATCAGACAGAGCAGTGGCGATGCCTTATATAATCAGACAGAGCAGTGGCGATGCCTTATATAATCAGACAGAGCAGTGGCGATGTCTTATATAATCAGACAGAGCAGTGGCGATGTCTTATATAATCAGACAGAGCAGTGGCGATGCCTTATATAATCAGACAGAGCAGTGGCGATGCCTTATATAATCAGACAGAGCAGTGGCGATGTCTTATATAATCAGACAGAGCAGTGGCGATGCCTTATATAATCAGACAGAGCAGTGGCGATGCCTTATATAATCAGACAGAGCAGTGGCGATGCCTTATATAATCAGACAGAGCAGTGGCAATGTCTTATATAATCAGAAAGAGCAGTGGCGATGCCTTATATAATCAGACAGAGCAGTGGCGATGCCTTATATAATCAGACAGAGCAGTGGCGATGTCTAATACTCATATTTAAAATGTTAGTGGTACTAATGTTTATTTAATATTCAAACCTTTCTGACAGAGCTTGACAAAAATAATTTTTATATTGTAGTTTAATCCAGGGTTGTGATTATATTCTAATTTTTTAAAATCTTTTTTTCTGTCTTCCACATACATCCCCCACCTCTCACTCTCAGTGTCTCATCTGATCAACATCAAAGCTCTTTCTTCACATTTCTGATGCTGAAATAGATCAGTGTGAGCGGTGATCAATCAGAGTGCATTAATTCCAGCTCCTGCCAGCCACTCTGGTTTCAGCAGGGCAGGGCAGGAGGCGGAGTTATTCCTGGAAAAAGCGCCCTGTTTGTGGAGCTGAATACTTCAGATAATAAATTGACGTTTCGATTAGATAGCCTTCACGCGTGGCCCCTCAGGAAAGAAATATGCCTCAAGAAACCGAATAGTTCAGTCCGACAGACGGAGAAACCAGCCATCGATTTTCATTCTTTCCACCTTTTTTTAATCTATGATGCATGAATGTAGAATGTAGCATTTTAATATCTTTAACTTTAAACACACTAACTTCACTATGGCCTGTAGGATTCTTCATAACTTAATATTCAGCACTTTAGTGAAGATTTTCACCCAATTACAGCAGCTTCACTGTACTGAGATTTGCATGTTAGCATTACTTTTGGAGTTCTTATGTACAGATTGTCTTACGAAGATGAGATATAAACATCTGTTGTTAGTGTAGCTGCCTGAAAGCACCACTCAGTAATTCAAAATCGTCATCGTGTTACGTGACGGAGAACCAGTCAGATGTGTCCCAGGCCCTGTGTGATCCCTTCTGACACCATGGTGAAGGCACTCCATCAGGGGTCATGTGAGAACTGCTCCTTTAACACACCACACTCTGCGCTGAGTACATCTGCTACAGGGAGCTGGGGTGAAGGAGGGAGATAAATCAGCCCCTCCCTCACGATAAGCTCCTCCCGAGGCCTTTCCGGCACCACACGGTCAAGCACATCTTTGATGTTCTTCTTTATAATCAAGTTCAGGGTGTGTGGGCCTGTCTGATCTCACAGAGGAGTCTGATCTCATATCTGAGTCTGATCCACAACTTTGGAGATCAATGACAGGGCTAGAATTCATCATCTCACTGTAGAGCACCAGTATGGTGACAAACACAGCGAATTATGTTTGTTTTTCTGAGACAGTGGCCGTTTCAGTCCCGGAGAGCGAGATGGAGTTGTCCCTATGGCTTTATGTTAACCACAAATTTAGCTTCTCACAGCTTTAGCTTTTTGGTTGTCATTTAGGCCGAGTAACCACGTCTCTGGTACGCTCTTCGAACAGTCTGTGGCAGACACAGCAGACATGTTTCTGAGGCCTGTGTGGAGCACATTAACACTCCGCTAGCGGGGCATGTTAATAGACTCCCAGATTCAGTTTGTATGGATTGACTTCAGGAGTGTGTTTGTGTGTCTGTCAGTTTGAGACAGAATCTCTGTTCATTTAAGTGTATCTGCTTTCGTGTCTGGGTGTGTG
>NC_137506.1:2282500-2292500 GCF_041902795.1 Electrophorus electricus | reverse complement strand
CTGGCTGTATGGAGATGGTTGAGCGTGGTAATTGGACTGCCTGGAATGGTTTCCTGCTGTCCAGGGTTCTCTACTAAACACAGTTTGAGATTAAAGTGTGTCCTGCATCTAGTTACAGATCCCCATCTTTTGCATAAATGTAGCTTTGGTCAGTGATGTTTGCTGTTATGTGTATTAGGACATAATTTAAGCAAAGAACACGAACAGCATTTCCTTGTTATATCAACAAGTTTAAGAGTGTCCATGACCCACTGACAAGATTCACTTATTGATCTTCTGCATTTTTGCTGTCACAGGCATTGAAAAAACTTGTCATGTTGGTCAGTTATGCAGAGGTCCTTGTCAAATCCTTGTCGAATCTCAACATTCACGGACCACCTGAAAGTGTTTTTTTTATTTCAGTCATTTAGTTGTTAGGTAAATGTTGATGCGAACTGACTGACTAAATATTTTTCTTAGTCAGAACGATTATTTCATGTCCATATATTTGTCCGTGACCTCTGGATTATTGTGACTGATATCTTTTTTT
Source organism: Electrophorus electricus (assembly GCF_041902795.1). Taxonomy (NCBI): domain Eukaryota; kingdom Metazoa; phylum Chordata; class Actinopteri; order Gymnotiformes; family Gymnotidae; genus Electrophorus; species Electrophorus electricus. The sequence goes on along the minus strand of NC_137506.1, from coordinate 2,291,971 downwards.
TTGGCCCAAGTGGTTTCCATTTGTCCAGTTGAACCACCTGTCACTTCTCATTTCTCACCTGTCACCTAGTTTTTCCAGCCTCAGCTATATGACCTCACCCCTATATGACCCCGCCCCTATATGACCTCACCCCTATATGACCCCACCCCTATATGACCCCGCCCCTATAAGACCCCGCCCCATATGACCCCGCCCATATATGACCTCACCCCTATATGACCTCACCCCTATATGACCCCACCCATATATGACCTCACCCCTATATGACCTCACCCCTATATGACCCCGCCCCTATATGATCCCGCCCCAGCTGCTAGAAGTGATGCTTGCGGTAAGATGGACCTTTATGGAGATTTCTTGAATTTTATGTTAAAAGATAATTTTATGTTAGAGTGTAATCTTATGTTAGAGGTTAGAGTTAGAGTTAGAGTTAGGGGTTAGAGTTAGGGGTTAGGGTTAGATTTAGGGTTAGGGGTTAGAGTTAGAGTTAGGGGTTAGAGTTAGGGGTTAGGGTTAGATTTAGGGTTAGGGGTTAGAGTTAGAGTTAGGGGTTAGAGCTAGAGTTAGGGGTTAGGGTTAGATTTAGGGTTAGGGGTTAGAGTTAGAGTTAGGGGTTAGAGTTAGGGGTTAGGGTTAGAGTTAGGGGTTAGAGTTAGAGTTAGGGGTTAGAGTTAGGGGTTAGAGTTAGATTTAGGGTTAGGGGTTAGAGTTAGAGTTAGGGGTTAGAGTTAGGGGTTAGAGTTAGATTTAGGGTTAGGGGTTAGAGTTAGAGTTAGGGGTTAGAGTTAGGGGTTAGTGTTAGATTTAGGGTTAGGGGTTAGAGTTAGAGTTAGGGGTTAGAGTTAGAGTTAGAGTTAGAGTTAGGGTTAGGGGTTAGAGTTAGAGTTAGAGTTAGAGTTAGAGTTACAGTTAGAGTTAGAGTTAGGGTTAGTGTTAGGGTTATGTATGACCCCGCCCCTATATTAATGTTAGAAAATAATCTTACATTAGAGGGTAATCTTATGTTAGAGGGTAATCATCTTGACAAATTTTTATTCTTTACCTTTTAATCTGGTCCTGGAATAAACTTTATAATGCAGTGCTGTCTCTGTTATCGTCCCACTCAGGGATGTCTGTTTATTTTCTTCTTTGGCCTCTGCCTAGAGAACACGACCCCTAAAACAGCAAGATGCACTCTGGTGACTAGATTATTATTATGTTTAATCATTATAGAATATTGCTTTAGAAATTTTGAAATTGAATTACAAACATTAATTACAAACATGAATTAATAATATAAAAGGAAAAGAGTGTTAAAAGATGGAGAGTGTTAAAAGAATGTTAAGAATGTTAAAAGATTAAGAGTGTTAAAAGACGCTTGTTCCAAATTTCACTCCCATTGAATTTTCTCTCTTTGAATCTCTCTCTCAGTCTGTCTTCTCTCTCTTTCTCTGTCTCTCTCTCTGAGTCTCTCTCTCTCTCGCTCTCTCTGAATCTCTCTCTCTCTCAGAATCTCTCTCTCGCTCTCTCTGAATCTCTCTCTCTCAGAATCTCTCTCTCTGAGTCTCTCTCTGAATCTCTCTCTCTGAATCTCTCTCTCTCTCTCTCTCTCTCTCTCTCTCTCTCTCTCTCTCTCTCTCTCTCTCTCTCTCTGCCTCTTGTTTTACACACACCCCTTCAGTGATGGTGTCTGTAGTCTGGAGCTCACCTGTAATGGAGCCCTTTTGGCTGCAGGTGAGTAACATTGCCATTGTGTGTGTGTGTGTGTGTGTGTGTGTGTGTGTGTGTGTGTGTGTGTGAGAGAGAGAGAGAGAGAGAGAGAGAGACAGAGAGAGAGAGAGAGAACAACATGGATTGAATAGCAAACATGTAGGTGATGACACTCTCCCTCAACAAAAACTGTATTACATTATCAAGGTGTGAAAACAGACACACACACACACACACACACACACACACACACACACACACACACACACACACACACACACACACATACACACACACACACACACACACACACACACACACAGACACTAAAATATATACACATGCACTCTTGCAAAGACAGTTCAGGTAAATTCAGTCAATTTACTTATCATCCTGCGAAACAACCTACACCCCCTTGCCTGCCCCTCTAAATTGCTAATGTGTGTGTGTGTGTGTGTGTATGTGTGTGTGAAAAACTGGATGACAGATCTGAAATCAGTGAAGTCTGAAGGCTCTTAATGAGACAGTCTTCCTGGGTTTGTAAGGCCTGACCCATGCCTTTCGTGGGTCTGTCTTCATGTACCAGGCCGCAAGAGCTCAGGATGTGATGTAGGACAGCTTACTGCTCATTTCCACATTATAGATTTTCAGTGCACTAAAAAAATTTTTTTGAATGAGATGGGCTGTTTCCTGCCAGATTCTGCTCCACTCCATTCAAGAGCAGAGTGTAACGAGTTGCTTCCAGCCAGATTCTGCTCCACTGCAGTGGGGACATCACTGCTGAGTTAATAACTGGATTTCATACAGTGCATTACACTGCCTTCTAAACTAAGAGATAAAATCTTAAAACCTACACAGTTTCAATCTTCCTTCCCATCTCTCTCTCTTTCTTTTTTCTCGTTCCCTCACTCTCTCTCTCTGTCTGACACAGGTGCTGTGTCAGGCATAAGCCCATAGCAGGGTAACCAGAGATTCCTCCATGTGCAAACTCAGATAAGACACTCTTTCTTTCCTCCTCTCTCTCTCTCTCTCTCTCTCTCTCTCTCTCTCTCTCTCTCTCTTCATTCTCACAGTGATGGGGTAAAAGGTGAGGGCAGAAAGCCAAATAAAGGCATGCAGGCTCCTGCTTTCAGTAAGAGGAGACCCCTTACACATCTGTCGAAACTGTGAGGCACTCTGTCACAATGGCATTCCACATTCAGCAGGGAAAGGGCATGTATATATACAGAGAGAGAGAGAGAGAGAGAGAGAGAGAGAGAGAGAGAGAGAGTGTGTTCCTGGTCACACTGAATGACCCACAGATTATATTCCTTCTCTATGCAGATAGCCTGGTTCTGATGCGCCCCACTGCACAGGGTCTACAACAGAACCTGGACCTACTGGAGCCGTACTGACAGACCTGGACCCTGGACCTAACACTACAATAACACACTAATACTACACTAACACACACTAACAAGGAGAACAGTTCCCTCACACAAATTAGTCCTGAAACACAGTTCAGAGGGGCTAAACGTGCTAAGGGCCGCTGTCCCCATACACAGGTGATCTACAGGTGATCTAAAGAGGCTCACATATGTGATGAAGCACAAGTCACACTGTAGTACATGACCTCACACACATCCATTACCATAGAAGCCTTGGAGGCGTGTCACACACACACACACACACACCCACATACAAATGCATGACACTGGATCTGCGTCTGAACATGGCCACCTTGGGAATACTGTGCATTTTTTCAATTATTACTACAAATCCATAGAAATACAGACAAACTTTTACAAATGCAATGCAGTGTTGCTTCTAAAGGTTACAGAGTTACTTCTAAAGGTTACAGTGTTATTTCTAAAGGTTGCATATCAAAACTACCAAATCTACCAAAACTACGAAAACACATCAAAACTACCAAAATCATCCTTACGCACTGACCCCCACCCTCAGGTCATACATGGCTTCCACACAATCACAACCATCAGATCAGCAAAGATGACACCACGTTATTAAGAACTAAGCCAAGTTACAAACCTGCTTCCGCCAAAATGTACTCACCATGTTAGGTCAGTATGAGGGTTTCACATATTGATGGATTTAAAATTTACATGTGTGTCTTCATGTGACTTGCTTATCTTTTAAAACCTGCCTGTCATTCAGCACTGCACTGTCAACTGTCAGTGGCTTCTGGTTTTAGTCTGAATAGTCTAAATCAAGGTTCCTTAATCCCTTAATCCCAGTCATATTAAGAGATGTAGTTCTGCCACAGTGAATGAATGAACACACAATACAGTAATAATTTCATTTTGTGAGCAAACAGCATAACTGAAGAAAATTGAATATCATAATCACATTCAAATGTATATTTATTTTATATAATTATATATATATATATATATATATATATATATATATATATATATATATATATATATATATATATATATATATATATATATATATATATATTTTACAACACACATTGTCACAAAGCATCTTTACAAATCCCAGATCCCTGATAAGCAAATTGACGGTGTCAGTGGCAATGGGAACCCCCCCTGGGTGGAAGAGACCTCGGAGGACCAAGAATAAAGAAGGAACATGTTCTACATCCTCCATCCTCCACTGGGCAGCCCAGCTAATAACCAGTCTCCCTCCGCTTCAGTAGGGGTGTGTGTGCCGCTCCAGTGGGTCGAGGGTCAGTGCTACTGCACGATAAACCTTCACCTGATTCACAGGCATGTCTGCCTCCTACAGAAACACAAAGAGTACGGTTAGAAAGCTCAGACCCCATGAGACCGGAGCAACGCGCTTTAGCAGTCAAGTGAAACCAAATGTAATGTGGGAGGTGACATGCCACATAGTCCCAGTTTTCCGATCATATTATCCCAGTTTTCCAATCACATTCTGTCTTTGCTGAGAATCAAATGTACTTTAGATATGATGAGTTTTTACATCAGTTGAATCTGAGTGAGGGGAAAAAAATCCTGAATTTTGCTGTTGTGATAAAGTGCGTGATGAGTTCTGAAAACTGCAGTGGTGATAACTATGTTATCAATTCAGGATTGAAATCAATTCAGGGTTGAAAATTTCTGGTTAGTAATTGTAAGAAAAACATTTGAAGGTAATTATTCAATATTTTATATTTTTGATTATATATTTTATATTCAGTATAACTTTCACATTTTCCTGTATGATGGAATTAAATTCTTTTCAGTGATACATGACACATCTAGCCAAAACATTTTACATTTTTATTTAAATTCACAACAACATCCAAAACCAACAAAATCAGGTTGATAGTAAACATTTTAAGCTCTGCTTGAATAAACCCACTAAGATAATGACTGTAATCTTTCAGCAGTTAGCTTTGCAAAGTTCTCTAACACAGATAACCCTTTAAAACAGCATAAACAAAGCACATGTAGAAACCATTTTTCATTACAAACCTTCTATGCGTAATGGAGCAACAGAATGACATCCTAGCCTGGGAACAGCATGCGGATAAGGGGAGTGTACTGAATAATCCATTTAACAATCTTTCCAATCTCTCCACACTCGTACAATTAGACCGTCACTTAGAATTCTTGTTCTTTCCTTACATACAAAGCAAATGTCTGCTCAGACTGAAAATGTTTTGCGACCTTTTATTCACACTTCTGCCCTCATATCAAAGAGAAATTAATATCTGTCCATTCATTACAGATGAAATCATGTTTCATCTTATTTTCCCTACACACACACACACACACACACACACACACACACACACACACCTGCACCTATATATTTACTGTTAATCTCTAATTTGTTTGCTGAGGTTTTTCTTTCATAGCAAGAACGGTAGCACAGCTGGAGGTGAGGCAGTAGTGTGTGTCTGCAGTCGCTGAGAGCTGGTCTGTGGCTCTCCTCCGCTCTATGCAGAAGGTCCTGTAATCACAGACACGTGACGAAACCAGCCAGGGACAGCAGCTCAGCCTGAATCAGACTCTCCACTGCCTCAGGTTACGGGACTCCAGACATGTCATGCGACCATGAGAATGGAAGGAGACAAAAGGAAGGAGCACAGCAGGTGTCAGATTATCACACCAGTGTCTCTTTAGTGTTAGATTATCACATCACATCAGTGTTAGATTATCACACCAGTGTCTCTTTAGACACACCAGTGTCTCTTTAGTGTCAGATTATCACATCAGTGTCAGATTATCACATCAGTGTCTCTTTAGTGTTAGATTATCACACCAGTGTCTCTTTAGTGTTAGATTATCACATCACATCAGTGTCGGATTATCACATCAGTGTCTTCTTAGTGTTAGATTATCACACCAGTGTCTTTGTCTCTTTAGTGTTAGATTATCATATCAAATCAGTGTCAGATTATCACACCAGTGTCTCTTTAGCGTTATATTATCACATCACATCAGTGTCAGATTATCACATCAGTGTCTCTTTAGTGTTAGATTATCACATCACATCAGTGTCAGATTATCACACCAGTGTCTCTTTAGTGTTATATTATCACACCATTGTCTCTGTCTCTTTAGTGTTAGATTATCACATCAGTGTTTCTTTAGTGTTATATTATCACATCACATCAGTGTCATATTATCACACCAGTTTCTCTTTAGTGTTAGATTATCACATCAGTGTTTCTTTAGTGTTATATTATCACACCAGTGTCTCTTTAGTATTAGATGATCACATTAGTGTCAGATTATCACACCAGTGACTCTTTAGTGTTATATCACATGACATCAGTGTCATATTATCACATCAGTGTCTCTTTAGTGTTAGATTATCACATCAGTACCTCTTTAGTGTTATATTATCACAACAGATCAGTGTCTCTTTAATGCTAGATTATCACATCATTGTCAGATTATCACATCACTGTCTCTTTAGTGTTAGATTATCACTTTACATGAATGTCTCTTTAGTGATAGATTATCACATCACATCAGTGTCTCTTTAGTGATAGATTATCAAGACATCAGTGCCAGATTATCACATCAGTGTCTCTTTAGTGATAGATTATCAAGACATCAGTGCCAGATTATCACACCAGTGTCTCTTTAGTGTTAGATTATCACACCAGTGTCTCTTTAGTGTTAGATTATCACATCAGTGTCTCTTTAGTGTTAGATTATCACATCACATCAGTGTTAGATTATCACACCAGTGTCTCTTTAGTGTTAGATTATCACACCAGTGACTCTTTAGTGTTAGATTATCACACCAGTGTCTCTTTAGTGTTAGATTATCACATCACATCAGTGCCAGATTATCACATCACATCAGTGTTAGATTATCACACCAGTGTCTCTTTAGTGTTAGATTATCACACCAGTGTCTCTTTAGTGTTTTTATCACCTATTTTTGGAAGGGAAAAAGTTGCCACATTTTGGAGCACGAAGAGAGAGTGTAGTTTCTGGTAAAAAAAATAATAAAACAAAATGTCTGTAGATTATTATCCAGCTAGGTGACACTAGCACTCAGATTTTATTACAATTAGGCCATCGTTATATTGAATTCAGTTAGACTTATATAGATAATTCATAATCATTTACTGAATGGGGCGGGCTGAGTCCATATATCTCTGTCTTCTATTAAGCCACTAGTCGAACTATTTGTCATGCACTGCTTTCTGTCATGGGAGAAACACATACATATGGGGGTACTGTGGGGTTTCCGGGGGGTAATGGATATATGTTGTTGTCTTTGTGTTTTGTTTGTAGCCATGATGTATTTGTATGGTTTATAATGGATGTGCACGTGAAATGGGGAACCCCTCTGGTGTTGTTTATGTTTGTGGAATGCACCCCAGTATCCAGTGGTACTCAGAGTGAGACCAGCCACAGTGCCAATCAGCTACAGCTGGCCCCAGGCTCGTGTGTGTGTGTGTGTGTGTGTCTACATTCATTTATTTACCTGACAGGCACAGGTTTACCTGCTATACTGCTTCCTGTCGATCCATTTATAATAACCAGGCCTCTGGAGGCTGCCGCACTGATGGGGTGCTGACTGAGATTTTAGTTTTTCTTCTCTGAAAGTTTTGCCTTTCAGTTTGAGAACAAACCCCACATGACGCTCAAGTGGCCTTTGCTCCATTCGAGTCTGCGGTGGGCGATAGCGCTGCCTGCAAGGCTATTTCCCTCCACGCAGAGATCAGAGGCTCCAGAAATGTCCAGAAATCACAATGCTGTCAATATGTTCTGTGCAAGGTACTTAGTATTCATAATGACTTACAGTATCTAGTACAGAGTTACAGACCTGCAGGTGTTACAGTGTCTAGTACAGAGTTACAGACCTGCAGGTGTTACAGTATGTAGTACAGATTTACAGACCTGCAGGTGTTACAGTATCTAGTACAGAGTTACAGACCTGCGGGTGTTACAGTATCTAGTACAGATTTACAGACCTGCAGGTGTTACAGTGTCTAGTACAGAGCTACAGACCTGCAGGTGTTACAGTGTCTAGTACAGAGCTACAGACCTTTTGGTGTTACAGTATCTAGTACAGAGTTACAGACCTGCAGGTGTTAATGCCACTTCAGTCATGTTTTAGATGATCAAAACAGCAAAAATAAAATAACTTTCTGATATGGCCTAGTTGAACCACACATTACCAACGCATCATTAATGAAATTACTTTAAATAAATGGTATAGCAGAAACCTTGGAAGTCAAAGTCATATTTGTTCAAAATCCTGTTTATGACTGACAGAATACATTCAGAAGACAAAACACACACTTTTGCCACAATAGTTTTCAGAGTTCCTTCAGACAAAAAAAGAAAGAAAAAAGAGAATAATCTTCAATACCAACAAATTCCTTATGTGTGTGTGTGTGAGAGAGAGAGAGAGAGAGAGAGAGAGAGAGAGAGGCAGAGCACTTTTACCAGTGTGAGTCTGCCCGTCAGCTGGATCAGACCCCTTTCGTAGGTGTGCCATGTCTTGTGCTGAGATAGTAATCCAATGCCAGCCCTAATCAAAGACAGAGCAGCTGAATGCCTCCCATAACCACAACTGCTCCTGCCTATTAGACCTAACAGCCCTCTGAATGCATCAGATAGCATCAGCGCTTTTGAAGGACAGACAGAGAGACAGAGAGAGAGAGAGAGAGAGAGAGAGAGAGAGAGAGGGAGAGAGGGAGGTGACTCTGACCGCCTGTCTGCTTTGTGGGTGTCGCTGCCTTGCCCTTCCTCTCGCTACCTTCATTATGTCACTGTGTCTTGAGGGTCCTGTCTGTACATTCCAGATAATCACGCCGTATTACCTGCTACCTTTTTCTTTATTAAAAATAATCACTGGCAATTAGGAGCAGAATAGGCAGGGAGACGGGGGAAAAATCACACACAGAGTAATATTTTCCCCACCTTACACGCTTTTGATGTCGTTTTCCCCCCCCTTTTTTCCCCCACACCACCTCCCACAATGCAACAGGGAGACAAAATGGCCCGTGCTCGAAGCCGCCACTATTAAGGAAAGAGGCACCGACAATTTTTCAAGAGTGTTGAGATGAAAGAAAAGAGAGCGAGAGATAGGGGCGAATAATTCAGAAATTGACCATCTCTAAAATGAAGAAAATCGAAGTGTAAGCATTGTGATTTACTTTATCCCGCTCAGAGATGCCAGAAAAAGAAGAGACTATTAAATCTCCCTTTGAAAGAAATGTGCTCCATTTATCTATGTGGCCAAAGATGGCTAATGAACCTATTGTCAAAGCAAATACTGCAGGCCAGATACACGCCACGCGAACCCTGCAGCCGTGCGCGGACGCGTCAGCGGGAG
>NC_137506.1:2252500-2277500 GCF_041902795.1 Electrophorus electricus | reverse complement strand
TTCAAGTGTTGTGACACCAGGAAAATCTATTAACGCGGTAACGGAAGCACAATGTTGAGAATATCTACCCCATTAAGGCTGTTTGTCCAGGTAATTTCCAGAGCTTGAGCCAAAGTGCTTCGAACAATGTACAAGCACGGCGAGGTTGACGCATGGCTTTGTTTGAGCATACGTCATACGCCTGCCCGTCATTTATATGGAAATGCAGTGATGTCCAGCTCTCTGTGTTTGGGTACTTCTCCATGCGGCCAGGGAGGAAACAAGAAGGTGAGTCCAGCATGTGGACGCTGGACGGAGACGGAGAGAGGTCGGAGGCCGCAGGCTTCTCTGCAGACATGCCGCTGTGGGTGACGGTGTGAACATCTGCTGTGCTTTGTCAGTCCACACGTGGCTCTTTGAGATGTTTGCCATGATGTTGGAACAGTCATAGAAGATCCAACGACAGGTCAAAACAAGGATGAGTTGAACGTTAAGAAGGTTTATGGTGTTTCTACCTTGCGATTTTATCCCATTTGTTGCACGGGTTGGTCGACCTTAATGTTTCATTTGGGATTATTTGCTGTAGCAGAAGATGCATGCTGAGTGTTTACACACGGCTCGTTGTCTCAGCTGACTGACTGACACTTGCTGTTACCAGGAAGAAGTAGAAGAGATCGGGTTCATTCTGAGCTCTCTTGGCACTACTGGGAGGTTTGGGAAAGTGTTACATCCCTTAGACTACAGTGGACGGAGAATTAGACAGTGTATTGTGCCTTACATTAAACTGCATTTCATTTTAACCTTTTTTAAAATTTATTTTATTTTATTTTTTTTAGAATACGTGAAAGCCATTGTAAATCGTTGGCATGTAGCTATGTGGACAACACACTGACTATAAAGAAGCCCTTGTAATGCCGGTGGTGGGCAGAGGACACCAGTCACATGAGTCATCAGTGCAAGGCATTGTGGTAAAGGGATCCTTCCTGGAGTGGCTCAGACACCTGGAGCTTCCAGACATGGGAGGAGCAACAGATATGAGGGGTGGAGGAGGCAGGATATTGCTAGCCAAATTATTTCACTGAGGAATCAGTTTACTTGCACAGGTGCGTGTGTGTGTGTGTGTGTGTGTGTGTGTGTGTGTGTGTGTGTGTGTGTGTGTGTGTGTGTGTGTGTGTGTGTGTGTGCATGTGAGTGTGTGCGCGTGCATGTGTGTGTGTGAGTGCCCACTCATGCATGTACATTTACTATGGAGGAATGATAATTACTTAATGTATTCCCATTCTTGCTGCAAGTCACTAACATTTCAATATCTTTTTTTTTCTTTTTTCTTTTATTACCCATCTTTGAAGGTTTTCTAACATACTGGTCACTTTCACTCCTCAAGACCTGGAAGTGCTTTCATGTACCGCAGGGTGCCGTACAGAGTTCAGTTTAATAACAGCACAATTCTCACTATTAAGATGCACCCCCCACGCCCCACTAATGCTTGCGCGCGCTTTCTCTCTTTGCCTTTTGTGAGTTCCCTCACTTCACTGGTCTGCGAACTGCGTCATTACCCGCGCTCGTGTAATGACGCCCTCTTGTCTGGAGGTGACGTGGCGCTCGCCGGCGCACGAGCGCGCGTCGGGTATCGATCCTCTCTCTTCCACGCCGCTTTGGCCCACTTCAGTAATTAGCGCGAGCCATTAGCGTGGCGCTCCGCGGGCTAAAATCGCCATTAACGTTGCCGCAGGTCCTTTCATTACCGTTAACGTTCATTGTGACTTGTTATTTTCTAAAGACGCCGGGCGAAGGAAATGGCGCAGAGACCGAATGGACTAGAGAGACAGCGCGCTGAAGTGCGCGCGGAAAAGCATCTCTCGCGGGCTGTGGATTTAATTAACGCGCTTTAATAGCGCGAGGCTTTGTTCCCGTGTTGAAAATGATCTGTTGAAGGGAGAATGGAGTGGCCAGGGTGGGGAGAGGCCACTAAATGGTACTTACACCAAAGCTGCACTTTTTTTTTTTTTTTTTTTTTTTGGATGGCACGGGCAGTTCTATCTCATAACAAGCTTTGATCTGGCAAAAAGCGAAAACTCCTCTACCTGCGGTCCCCGACTGCCCATGGCCTTAACGCCCCGGGAACTCAAACCAGGAAACGTAGCAGAATGTTCTTGGCAACACGCGCACACTTAAAAATTAGACCGCTTGGATGAGGTATAAAATTCGGCCATTTTTTGTGTGTGGATACCTCAGCATGAGGAAATCGGACTTGAAGAAAAAACACACGCACGTGCATGCAGAAGACCGATATCTGCGGAACACACAGGTCTGTGAGTGATTTCATGCTTTCTGGGACATGACTGTGGCAGGGTGTGATGGGGTTTAGTAGAGAGGTTTAGTGCCCATCCGTGCACCTGCCAGTGGACAGGGCTGTCTGAGTGCCTGGCTAATCACGTCTGCCTGGAGTGCAGAATGAAGCAGAGACTCATTAACGAGCTGCAGGCAGCACGTGGGGAGAAACCCCGCTGTAATGAACATGTACACCAGAGGCCAGAGGAGCAGAGGCGAGGCGTGCAGGGAGCGTGCGCTCACACGCATGCACACGCACGCAGGCATGCACACGCACACTCACACTCACAAATACATGCACATACACATATATACACACACACAGGCATGCACACGCACACTCACACTCACAAATACATGCACATACACATATATACACACACACAGGCATGCACACGCACACACACACTCACACTCACAAATACATGCACATACACATATATACACACACACAGGCATGCACACTCACACTCACAAATACATGCACATACACATATATACACACACAGGCATGCACACGCACACACACACTCACAAATACATGCACATACACATATATACACACACAGGCGTACACATATATACACACACAGGCGTGCACACACACACACGCACATACAGGCGCACACACACACACTCACACACAAATACATGCACATACACATATATACACACACGCAGGCGTGCACACACACACACGCACATACAGGCGCACACTCACACTCACAAATACATGCACATACACATATATACACACACGCAGGCGTGCACACACACACACGCACATACAGGCGCACACACACACACTCACAAATACATGCACATACACATATATACACACACGCAGGCGTGCACACACACACACGCACATACAGGCGCACACTCACACTCACAAATACATGCACATACACATATATACACACACGCAGGCGTGCACACACACACACACGCACACACAGGCGCACACACACAGACGAGAGCTGCTTCACTCCTCACCCCTGGAGATGGAGACGGAGTTTGCAGGTCTGTGAGTAAAAGAAAGTGTAGTGATACAGGAAACAACTGAGCGAGGGAGTGAGATTGCCAGGCCACTCCGACTCAACAACTGTGATGAAACATCATCTGTGTACATAATGATAAATGACATAAGGGATCCGCTCCGGTAAGGCTGAAATCATCCCTGCCGGAGCCCCGTGCCTTGACCCTTATTTCAGCTGCAAGCATTTACACGTGTCATTTTGTGTCTAGTGCCCGGCGCTGAGACAGACATCAGCCGGAACGGAAGAGAGAGCTAAAATGAGAGTGTGCAGTGTTTCTGCGGTGGTTACCGTGGTCGCCACGTTTAGCATGTGACAGACTGGACGGCAAATATTCCACAGTTCATGATTTTCGGGTATTATTTCCTGAGTAAATGACCACGAGCACAAACGACACAGCTTCCCGGTTTAAGCGCGTTGGAAGGGCCGAAGAGCGCGCCCGCGGGCCGACCGACGCGGAGCGCATCGGAGTGTCGAGCGCCATGGACCTGCCTTGCCAGCTCCTCCCAACAGACTGCGGTAAATAAGGCCCAAGTCTCATTACACTGACACCAGCCCTAGACAGCTGCATTCATCCCAAATGCATTCTACCTAAAGGTTAAGAGTAGTTATGGGAAAAGTAATGTATTATTAAAATACCTTTCGCACTGAAGTACCTTTTGATATATTTTCCTTGGTAATGAAAGCAGCATTCGGAAGGGGGAAATCTAGTCATTTGCTGTCCTATTTCTTTGAATCCTTTATTCTCTCTCTCTCTCTCTCTCTCTCTCTCTCTCTCTCTCTCTCTCTCTCTCCCTCCCCTGCTGTGTGTGTGTGTGTGTGTGTGCACTTGTCGTTTCAGGGTTGGAGGGGAGACAGTAAACAGGTCTGTGATAGGCAGAGATGTATCCCACATTACCAAGCTTTCATTAAAAAACCTCCAAGGCATTCACGACATCTGCCTGCGAGGATGCCTTTCAATTCTCTCTCTCCCTCTCTCTCTCTCCCTCTCTCCGTCTGCCTCTCGCTCTCTCTCCCTCTCTCCCTCTCTCTCGCTGATGTTGTTAAGGTAGTGATTGAGTGAGGAAAATGGCTGTTTGCTGTCTGATCCTGGAATGATAAGGCTGGGGTGGTGGGGGGGGGGGGGGGGCGGGTGGTTCAGGTATTCAAAAGCGAACAGCCGAGATCTGCTTTATCCGTCTCTGCCCTTTATCTGATTGGAAAGAGGAGGGTAGAAACGAAGGATGTACAGAGTGAGAGGAGAGGTGTGGTGTGAGCCAGGGGTGGGGGGTGGGGGGCACAGTGGGGCATGGGGGGTGGGCGTAGGTTCAGAGAAGTCGGTACTCAGCATTCTATTGAAGGTGTTGGTCTTATTAAAGATGGTGAAAAGCCAGGAAATCAGTCAGTGAAATGAAGCCTCTCACCCAATTATGGCACATGAGTGGAACATGGGAGAGCTTTTGGGCTCTGAGTGAACCAGTCCTGCTCTCCTTCTCTCCATCTCCGTCTCACCGCTCACCGTTGACACACTCAGACACACCGGTGCTTGATCTGACGAATTCACCAGCATTTACCTTCAGCACAAGGCGGAGAGACAGACGATATTTGCTGTACATGAAATACCTCGCATGTGAAGACTGATCAACTGTGTAATGATGTCTGTAGAATATGAATAAGCCCAGTTACTGTAGAAATACAGCACATCTAGCTGATGCACTCAACAACTTACTGATTACAATATGAGGGTTGAGGGTCTCACTCAGGGGCCTAACAGTGGCAACTTGGTAGTGGTGGAACTTCAACTGGCAACCTTCTGGTTACTAGTCCAGTACCTTAACCACTGAGCTACCACTGCCCAACACCACTGCTAAATGTCGTGTACTGTGGGATTTCGTGTGGTGTCAGCAGTGCCTCCTCTACTCCACACATCATGTGGGCCAGCAGAGCCATATCTGCTCCATGTCTCCTCCATCAGAGCCAAGTCTCCTTCATCAGAGCCATGTCTCACCTATGTCTCCTCCATCAGAGCCCTGTCTCACCTATGTCTCCTCCATCAGAGCCCTGTCTCCTCCAGGTCTCCTCCATCAGAGCCGTGTCTCCTCCATCAGTGCCATGTCTCCCCCATGTCTCCTTCATCAGAGCCATGTCTCACCTATGTATCCTCCATCAGAGCCCTGTCTCCTCCAGGTCTCCTCCATCAGAGCCATGTCTCCTCCATCAGTGCCAAGTCTCCCCCATGTCTCCTTCACCAGAGCCATGTCTCACCTATGTCTCCTCCATCAGAGCAATGTTTCCTCCATGTCTCCTCCTTGTCTAATCCCAGATTGACTACACTGGAAAAATGTTATTACTTCACTTGCAAATCTTCTGATTGTTAGAATTCTGTCATTGTATCTGGTGTGATGGGGCTAAATCACAGTTATCAGACAGGTGGAGGTGTACATAGATAGATATAAGGCAATTATCAGACAGATGTAATGCAGTTATCAGAGACATGGAGGTGTACATAGACAGCTTGAAGTGATCTACATGGGTATTGATTTTCTTTCTGTGCTGTGTAAGAGAGTGCGTCTGTGTCTGGGGTGTGAGGGATTCGTGCTGTGAAATTTCCTGACTGTTTACCAACATGTCTTCAAGTCCAACATTTGTAGGTCTTCTGCCAAATAGTGACCCATCAATAACTCACTCCTCGGTAGTGACACTTCTATAAATCACTCCACAGTAGTGACCCATCTATAAATCACTCCAAAGTACTGACCTGTCTATAAATCACTCCACAGTAGTGACCCATCAATAACTCACTCCTCGGTAGTGACACATCTATAAATCACTCCACAGTAGTGACCCATCTATAAATCACTCCAAAGTACTGACCTGTCTATAAATCACTCCACAGTAGTGACCCATCTATAAATCACTCCAAAGTAGTGACCCGTCTATAAATCACTCCACAGTACTCACCCGTCTATAAATCACTCCACAGTACTCACCCGTCTATAAATCACTCCACAGTAGTCACCCATCTATAAATCACTCCACAGTAGTCACCCGTCTATAAATCACTCCACAGTAGTGATCCGTCTATAAATCACTCCACAGTAGTGATCCGTCTATAAATCACTCCACAGTACTCACCCTTCTATAAATCACTCCACAGTAGTGACCCTTCTATAAATCACTCCACAGTAGTCACCCGTCTATAAATCACTCCACAGTAGTGACCCATCTATAAATCACTCCACAGTAGTGACCCATCTATAAATCACTCCACAGTAGTGACCATCTATAAATCACTCCACAGTAGTGACCCATCTATAAATCACTCCACAGTAGTGACCATCTATAAATCACTCAACAGTAGTGACCCTTCTATAAATCACTCCACAGTAGTGATCCATCTATAAATCACTCTAGAATATTAACCCTAACCCTGTATTAACCATTTGCCTATTCACAATGCTGGCGGTTTCACCAGCTTGGCTCCTGTTTAATGTTAATATCAATAATCACATATTTATTAGGTTATTAGGTTCTTGGAGGGGGATTTCTAGCAAGTCACTGTGTCTCTTCAACAGCCATTTGCAAGGTTAATGTTGCTTAAAAGAACCTCCATCCAACCCCCCGTCTCCCATGGTGTTATTACTGCATTAGCCCTCTAGATGTGACCTGTACCAGCATAATGTTGTCAGATGTGACACACTTCAAATTATCCAGGGGGTCCAGGATCGATAAATACACAGTGCTGGACTCTCAGCATCCAGCGGCACAGAAATGGCCATGGTCTCCCTGACCAATCCGTCATCAGGGCAGCCATGAAGAATGCATCAGCGTGGGGAGATCCATCAATAACAACAACAACAACAACAATAATAACAATAACAATAATAATAATAATAACAGAGCAACCAGCACCAAGCATGGCCGCCTTCCACCCGTTAGACTGGGGTTTTTCCGCATGGCCCAGTCAGGCTAATGCACAGCACATCTAAATGATCAGCCAACAAACACCAGCAGAATCCGGGGATTACATTACTTAAACAAATACCAACATAATCTGGGGATTGCATTAGTCAAACAAATACCAGCAGAATCTAGGGATTACATTATTTTAGCAAATACCATCAGAATCTGGGGATTACATTATTTAAACAAATGGCAGCAGAATCTCTGTCTCAAGATCTCACAGTTTGCTAGTATGTAAAGCTCTGGACACATGTATGTGCATACATACTCATCATGGTATTATTCTCTATCTCTCTCTTTCCTTTTTCCTCTCTGTCGGTCTCTCTCTCTCGCTTTCTCTCATTCTTTCTCTCTCTGTCTGTCTGTGTGGTTTGTGAAAGGCCATACTCAGGTGAGTTTACCTGTGCTACTGTAGACCTTATCTTAGGCTCCTCCCACTACTGACTGTAGTGCATTACAATGGGCTTCAGTAAACAACCCTCTTCAGACCACTATGAATATTTTGCTGAAATTGAGCTGTTTAACCTTGGGTTTTGGAATAAGCACCTCCCCCTCTCTGTAGCTCCCGCCAGCATTTATTAAACGATGTCAAAATGAAAACTCAACATGCAAAACAAACAAATAATTAATTAAATAAATAGCCACCATTACAAATGTGTTTAAAAATAGGATCCAATGAAGCTGTACATAAAACAATCAAGATACAAAAAAATGGTTCCAGAGTCTCTCCCAGAAAGCGAGGCAGAGTAATTGGGAAACAAGCCCACTGAAAGCACAGCTGTTCCATGTGTGAATCTGCCCCAGGATCGTTGCATTTTGGTGGATAAATGCATCCTTGCATTTATGTCTGAACGTGTATGACTTTTCTGAGGGCAGAGAGATTTTCAATAAAGGAACAGTGGTGAAAGGAGAGGATTGCAGTGCTTGTGCTGCTTTGAAAGGGTCCTCTTGGCGACCTCTTCATCAGTGTCTGACCCTGGAGCTCAGTCACCATCTCCTCTATAGCAGCTCCACTAACAGGAACTTCAAAAGCAGGGGCAGCCTGTAATGTCCAGCAGAGAGGAGGGAACATGAAAGCCACTTCGTTCGCCTCCAAACCTCCTCTCATCTCCTCGTCTCATCCTAACAACAGCCAGTTAGAGGAATAACGAGAGAGAGCCAGAGAGAGAGATTTAAGGAAGAGAAAGAGAGAGAAAGATGAGGGAGGTGTGTATGATAATATATGGAATGAAAGATTAGAAAAGTGTAGAGCAGGAAGAGGAATACAAAAAATCTGAAAGTGACAAGAAGCATAATTGTGTGTAATGAGTGACCTGTGAGAGTGAGCTGTTAGACATACACACAGGATAAGGCAGTATGTATCCATGTGCTGACAACACACACACACACACACACACACACACACACACGCAACAGCAGGAGGCTACAGGTGTGGACCGTGAGCTTGTAACCATGTGGCTCTCTCACCAGTCTGCCTTCACTCATCCTTATAGCATTTCTCTTTTTCCTGTCGTGCAAGTCATCAGCTACCTCTCCACAGTCTCCAGTCTCTCCACAGTCTCCAGTCTCTCCACAGCCTTCTGTCTCTCCACATTCTCCAGTCTCTCCACATTCTCCAGTCTCTCCACAGCCTCCTGTCTCTCCACAATCTGCCCTCTCTCCTCAGCCTCCTGTCTCTCCTCAGCCTCCTGTCTCTCCTCAGCCTCCAGTCTCTCCTCAGCCTCCTGTCTCTCCACATTCTCCAGTCTCTCCACATTCTCCTGTCTCTCCTCAGCCTCCTGTCTCTCCTCAGCCTCCAGTCTCTCCACAGCCTCCTGTCTCTCCACAGCCTCCTGTCTCTCCTCAGCCTCCAGTCTCTCCTCAACCCCCTGTCTCTCCTCAGCCTCCAGTCTCTCCTCAGCCCCCTGTCTCTCCACAGCCGCCTGTCTCTCCACAGTCTCCTCCCTTTTCTAAACTACCACAATCATTCTCTCCCTGTTTTTTCGAAGTAGTTTTAAATTGTGTCTGTAAGATGCTTAACTTGTTTACTGTTTAGGTTTTTCTCTGTACAGATGGGTTTAGTCAAAACATTCATTACAGTAATTCTTTTTGGATTTTTAAAACCACCCTTAGAAAT
Organism: Electrophorus electricus; assembly: GCF_041902795.1. Lineage (NCBI taxonomy): Eukaryota > Metazoa > Chordata > Actinopteri > Gymnotiformes > Gymnotidae > Electrophorus > Electrophorus electricus. The sequence continues at coordinate 2,268,095 of NC_137506.1, read as the reverse complement.
AAAATGTATTTTTTCAGTTCAACATTTAATTAAACACCAGTTGATCAAATACATATTTCACCATGTTTTGTTAAACACGGTTCTTCGATACAGTAAATAATTGCTACCATTTCTAGTGGGAGCCCAAATACATTATCGACTTTCTGCTAAAATCCTTTTCGGTAAACAGCAGCGAGTAGCGTTCATTAGATAGAAGTGCTGTGGGCCATACAGCAAAATGGGAATCAACCATTACCCTGAATTACTCTGATCACTAGCGTCATTATTTCTCTTGGCTAAACTGTAGATTCAATTCCTCGCAATTACACACCGGCGCTCTCTGAGATGCCATGCTCTGTGTTAGAAAGAGACGCAGAGTGAGGGAGAGAGACAGATGGAGAGAGAGAAAGAAAGAGTGGAAGACAGAGAGAGCGAATTTCAGTGTCACAGAATTCATGAAGTGACTGCATCTAGGATTTCATAATTTAATTAGTTGTAAAAGCTGCATAATATTTATGTCCATACACACATCATCCTGAGGACTGCTCATTGTTTGATGTATGACATGCATTCACACAACAGCTGACATATTCTTCCACAGATTTAGCAGCACTGACCCCAGGTCTGTGGGGATCCTCTGGGGCTGATAATGGAGAGGTATTGAGCACTGACTCCAGGTCTGTGGGGATCCTCTGGGGCTGATAACAGAGCGGTATTGATTAGGATCTGTGTTCCATTGGAGTTCAGAGATTGTCTCAGTGGCTCAGTCACAACTGATCGATCAAACGCATCAGTCTTCAACTTGAAGGATCTGTGTTTGTGGTATTTATGTGTGTGTGTGTGTGCGCGCATGTGCATGTGTGTGTGTGGGGTTGTATAGATGTAAGTGGTGTTTTTCTGTGTGAATTTCTGAATGTAGTTGGTGTGTTTTTCAATGGTTGTATGTGGTGGTTTGTGTGTGGGTGGTGTTTGTGGGTGGGTGTACGTAGCGCTTTTGTGTGAGTCTTCGTGTGTGTAGGTTTTGTTTGTGTTGAGGGGTAGGAGTAGGTGTGGTTGTGTGTAGGTGGTGTGTGTGGTGGGGGGAGGAGTAGGTGTGGGTGTGTGTAGGTGGTTACATTTATACAATGTGTTATATATTCATGTGGCATATATTCATGTGGTATATATTCATGTGTTATATATCCATGTATATATTCATGTGGTATATATTTATGTGTTATATATTCATGTGGTATATATTCATGTGTTATATATCCATGTGGTATATATTCATGTGGTATATATTCATGTGGTATATATTTATGTGTTATATATTCATGTGTTATATATCCATGTGGTATATATTCATGTGGTATATATTCATGTGTTATATATTCGTGTGGTATATATTTGTGTGGTATATATTCATGTGTTATATATTTATGTGTTATATATCCATGTATATATTCATGTGGTATATATTTATGTGTTATATATTCATGTGGTATATATTCATGTGTTATATATTCATGTGTTATATATCCATGTGGTATATATTCATGTGGTATATATTCATGTGTTATATATTCGTGTGGTATATATTTGTGTGGTATATATTCATGTGGTATATATTCATGTGTTATATATCCATGTATATATTCATGTGGTATATATTTATGTGTTATATATTCATGTGGTATATATTCATGTGTTATATATCCATGTGGTATATATTCATGTGGTATATATTCATGTGGTATATATTTATGTGTTATATATTCATGTGTTATATATCCATGTGGTATATATTCATGTGGTATATATTCATGTGTTATATATTCGTGTGGTATATATTTGTGTGGTATATATTCATGTGTTATATATTTGTGTGGTATATATTCATGTGGTATATATTCATGTGTTATATATTCGTGTGGTATATATTTATGTGTTATATATTCGTGTGGTATATATTTATATGTTATATATTTATGTGTTATATATTCGTGTGGTATATATTTGTGTGGTATATATTCATGTGTTATATATTTATGTGTTATATATTCGTGTGGTATATATTCGTGTGGTATATATTCGTGTGGTATATATTCATGTGTTATATATTTATGTGTTATATATTCGTGTGGTATATATTCATGTGTTATATATTCATGTGTTATATATTCATGTGGTATATATTTATGTGTTATATATTTATGTGTTATATATTCGTGTGGTATATATTCGTGTGGTATATATTCATGTTATATATTCATGTGTTATATATTTGTGTGGTATATATTCATGTGTTATATATTCATGTGGTATATATTCGTGTGGTATATATTCATGTGTTATATATTCGTGTGGTATATATTCGTGTGGTATATATTCATGTGTTATATATTCATGTGTTATATATTCGTGTGGTATATATTTATGTGTTATATATTCGTGTGGTATATATTTATGTGTTATATATTTATGTGTTATATATTCGTGTGGTATATATTCGTGTGGTATATATTCATGTTATATATTCATGTGTTATATATTCGTGTGGTATATATTCATGTGTTATATATTCATGTGGTATATATTCGTGTGGTATATATTCATGTGTTATATATTTATGTGTTATATATTCGTGTGGTATATATTCGTGTGGTATATATTCATGTGTTATATATTCATGTGTTATATATTCGTGTGGTATATATTTATGTGTTATATATTCGTGTGGTATATATTTATGTGTTATATATTCGTGTGGTATATATTTATATGTTATATATTTATGTGTTATATATTCGTGTGGTACATATTTGTGTGGTATATATTCATGTGTTATATATTTATGTGTTATATATTCATGTGGTATATATTCGTGTGGTATATATTCATGTGTTATATATTTATGTGTTATATATTCGTGTGGTATATATTCATGTGGTATATATTCATGTGTTATATATTCGTGTGGTATATATTTATGTGTTATATATTCGTGTGGTATATATTTATGTGTTATATATTTATGTGTTATACATTCGTGTGGTATATATTTGTGTTATATATGTCACGGTACGGCCCCTCCCTCCTCAAGTCTGCGTGCGTGTGCGTGTCTGTGTGTGTTCGTATTACCACGCCCTCTTGTGTCGTTCACCTGATCCTTGTTGTGTGTAATTGTCATGCGTGAATATAAATCTCGTTTCGTATCGTCAAAGTTGTCGGTGTTTGATCTAAGTAGTCTGTGTTAAGACGTGTATGTTTCATGTGTGAATAAAACATATGTTTCTGTTCGACGTGCCTCCTCCCCGCATCCTGCTTAACCCTCGTCCGTCACAGAAACACCCACCTAACGAGGATGCCTGGGAAAGGCAAAAAGAAGAAGGGAAAGAAGGGAATTCAACGCCCTCCCACAGCACGCGCAGCGAGGTCTCCCGTGGTCCTGGGCACCCTCCTGACTCCAGGTGCAGATCCAGGTGCGGAAGCAGGGGAGGGGTACGGAACCCCGGCGGGCGACCTGGACTGGTACAACGACTTCCAGTGCTCGGAGTCGGACTCTGTGGACTCATACTGTCCAGCGGCGAGGCCTTCCCTCATCCTGGCCTCGCTCCAAGGAACTACCGGGAGGGAGGAAACCGCTGAACAATTTTGGGGGGGCCCTGTGTATGGTCCAGGATCGGACATTGCAGAGTCCTGCGGAGAACAGCCGGACCAAGAGGACCGGTACTCGGAGATGGACTCTGCTGGGTCCTACGATCCCTACCTGGACGACAAAGGAGTGCAGCAACGTCTGTCTGCAGTCGGAAAGGGGTTCCGATGGTGAGGAGGAAGCTCCTATGGAGGTAGAAGAGTATCCTCATAGGGATCTTCCCTCCCAAGGCGATGCCAAAATCTCAGACAGCAAGGAGCCTCCAGCACCCAAGGCGCTGCCCAGGGAACGCCACCCAGGTGCGAGCTGGTGGACACGGGCAGCTAGCAGGGAGGCACTGTTGTCAAATATGGACACTCCCCCGCCTGAGGCGAGGAGCTCTAGAGCGCATGCGCCTACGCCGAAGCCTCGTACAGGCAAAAAGGCGGCGGCACCAGGACCGGGACGGTCGCCGCTACCTTGGCTGGCGAGGGACACTTCCCGCCAGGATGGTCAGTCTTTGACGCAGCCGACAACTGGGGGATTGGCTGGAGTTCCTTCCCCCTTCCCTGGACTATTGAATGTGTGTGGTGTCCTTCATGTGCCTGTCCCGGTCACCGTGTCTGTCCCGATTACGATAAATGTACCGATCGCTTGGTTCCCCTTTGTGTCTGCGCTTCCCTCTGCCAACTCCTAGTTTGGGAATGTTTACCCTCCAGTTTCACCTCCAGATGGAGTGACGCTCACTCCAGAGGGAGTGACGTTCACTCTTAGTCCTTGGCAGTCATCCACTCATTTTCTACTTTATTGCTGCTTTCAAGCAGGATGGAAATAATGACTCAATGAATGAAATAACTTTGTTTACAATCATAATCAGCTAATATGACTCATTTTATGTGTTTGATAGTGTTGATTAAACCCACAATCTGCTGCCCTTCAGTTCTCTAAGTATTAACTCAGGGGAGTTGGTTGTAAACAACATGATACATATCCAAATATTCTGAACACCAGCTAACTAGTCATGCCCAAAGTTTTACATTTCAAAACAAGAAATGATCTAAACATCTGAATATTCTAAATATATTCAGTAGTCTATTATGAAGATGAAACCACTGGATTTCCTTAGCTGCACATGTTCAGGAGTAGTGTGATTATACCCTTAAGGCCTGGTAGAGAAGTGACATCCAAGCCTCATGAGGTCATAACATCTGACTACAGAGACAGAACGTGAGACAGGGGGTGTGGTCAGTCTGACAGAACGTGAGACAGGGGGTGTGGTCAGTCTGACAACAAGAGACAGGGGGTGTGGTCAGTCTGACAGAGCGTGAGACAGGGGGTGTGGTCAGTCTGACAGCGAGAGACAGGGGGTGTGGTCAGTCTGACAGCGAGAGACAGGGGGTGTGGTCAGTCTGACAGCGAGAGACGGGGTGTGGTCAGTCTGACAGCGCTTCCTTGCCCCTGGCCTATATGGTCTAGTAAGGCACCATAGACAAGGACAGGAACAATGGACAGCACAAAAATCTTGCAGTTGAAATGCAAACATGCTAGAGTGTACTAAAGAGGGGAACCTGACCAGGGTTGTAGCTTTTCAGTTATACTAACACTTCTCTTGTTAGCTCTTCTCATATGAGCTCTTCTCTTGTTAGGTCTTCTCATGTTAGCTCTTCTCTTGTTAACTCTTCTCTTGTTAATTCTTTTCATGTTAGCTCTTCTCATATGAGGTCTTCTTTTGTTAGCTCTTCTCTTATTAGCTCTTCTCTTGTCAGCTTTTCTCATGTTACCTCTTCTCATGTGAGCACTTGTTAGCTCTTCTCATGTTAGCTCTTCTTATGTCCACTCTTCTCTTGTTAGCACTTCTCTTGTTATCTCTTCTCATATGAGCTCTTCTCTTGTTAGCTCTTCTCTTTTTAGCTCTTCTCATGTTAGTTCTTTTCATGTTAGCTCTTCTCATGTGACCTCTTGTTGGCTTTTCTAATGTCCGCTCTTCTCTTGTTAGCTCTTCTCGTGTCAGCTCTTTTCTTGTTAGCTCTTCTCATGTTAGCTCTTCTCATGTCCACTCTTCTTGTTAGCTCTTCTCATGTCCTCTCTTCTTTTGTTAGCTCTTCTCTTGTTATCTCTTCTCATATGAGCTCTTCTCTTGTTAGCTCTTCTCTTGTTAGCTCTTCTCATGTGAGCACTTGTTAGCTCTTCTCATGTTAGCTCTTCTCATGTGAGCTCTTATTAGCTCTTCTCTTGTCAGCTCTTTTCATGTTAGCACTTCACATGTGAGCTCTTGTTAGCTCTTCTCATGTAGGTCTTCTCTTGTTAGCTCTTCTCATGTGAGCACTTGTTAGCTCTTCTCATGTTAGCTCTTCTCATGTGAGCTCTTATTAGCTCTTCTCTTGACAGCTCTTTTCATGTTAGCACTTCACATGTGAGCTCTTGTTAGCTCTTCTCATGTAGGTCTTCTCATGTTAGCTCTTCTCATGTGAGCTCTTGTTAGTTCTTCTCATGTTAGCTCTTGTTAGCTCTTCTCATATTAGCTCTTCTCATGTCCGCTCTTCTGTCATTAGCGCTTCTCTTGTTAGCTCTTCTCTTGTTAGCTCTTCTCATGTCTGCTCTTCTCTTGTTAGCTCTTCTCTTGTTAACTCTTTAACGGTAATAGTTGCCTTAGGGGCTGAAGAGTTCTTATTTTGTAAACAATTGCATGATTACCCTCTTCAGCTGGAATGCCCTCAGGACATTTCTTTCTCCCAGACCAAACATGCTCATTACAAAAAAAACAGCTCGCTAAAACTTGTAATGTATCTACAGGCACACACACACACACACACACACACACACACACACACACACACACACACACACACACACACACACCCACACTCTCTCTCTCTCTCTCTCTCTCTCTCTCTCTCTCTCTCCCCATTGCTCACACTCTCTCTCTATCTCTGTCTCTCACATACACACACGCTTTGTCTCTCATTCTCTATCACACACACACACACACACACACACACACACTCACACACACTCTCTCTCTCTCTCTCTCTCTATCTCTCTCTCTCTCTATCTCTCCCCATTGCTCACACTCTCTCTCTATCTCTGTCTCTCACATACACACACGCTTTCTCTCTCATTCTCTATCACACACACACACACACACACACACACACACACACACACACACACACACACACACATTTTCTTGTATATCATCTCTTTGTTCAGTATACTCCTTCTTGCAGGTAACGTGACACTCCTGAACCTGTTGCATTAGTTCGGCTTAGCAAAGCGTGAATGCTAACTGCAGGAAGGGCAGAGGCCTGTAACTTTCTCTTCCCTGCCATAACTCTTACACTTCTCTACCCCTCTTCCTTCCATCCCTCCAGCTGTGCGGCAGGAGAATTCATTTGTCACTCACTTCTTCTGAACAGGGATCATGATAAAAGAAAGGAGACACAGAATCCAGATAAATATTTGACATTTGTGGTAGATCCTGCCTGTAGCGATGTGTCAGCTCACGGCTGTGTGATGAGCTGAGCGTGCCTAATCTTCCACTCAGCCTTTAGTCCTGGCGCATTCTCTCCATTTCACTCTTAAAGTCTTAAAGTCCACTCAAATTACCTGATGGATGACTGATAGCAATTTATATTTTATTGGCATGAAGGTTGTTTTTCTAGGATGCTTTGATCACTAAAGATGTTTTAAGGGCATGTTGGGAAACTAAAAGAGAATCTAGCAAATCTAGCAATGAATCTCTGTTTCCATAATGTGTCATAAATTCAAAAATTCATCTTCTATTTTCATGATGGTCCATGATTAATTCCACCAATGCTTGTTATAGTCTTACATAACTGCTGTGTGTGTGTGTGTGTGTGTGTGTGTGTGTGTGTGTGTGTGTGTGTGTGTGTGTGTGTGTGTGTGTGTGCGTGTACTGTATTTCTTGGCTGGTAAAGGACATCTGTAATTGTGTTTCTTGGGAAGTATTACACTGAACTCTACTAACTATGCTATATCTGTTGATAAAATTATTCTAGTGTGCAGTGTAAATATATTGATTCAAAATGATTGTTATGAAAAATAAGTAAAAATATTTTACAATAAAATATTTTACAATTTTACTTTCAAATTCAGGATAAAGTCAATCTTTAGATTAACCTCATATATATACACAGAGAGAGAGAGAGAGAGAGAGAGAGAGGGAGAGAGAGAGAGGGAGAGAGAGACGGAGTGAGAGAGAGAGAGAGGGAGACATAGTCTAGAAGAGCAGAACCAAACCAGTCATGATATTGATACTAATCTGGGGTTAAAGTGACAAACCTTGGGCTCAAGCTTCAATTCCTAACTCCATTCTGCCTCTGTCAGTCTCCTTCCCCTCTGAGCTATCAGGGGTCATGACCTTTATCCCAGTCTGTGACCCCAGCCCATAGACCACGCCCAGGGAAAACATTTATTTATTTATTTATTTTGGATTTACGGCTCAGAATAACAACCGAACACACCTGTAGCACATATTCAGCAATTACTCTTGAGGTAAGTGATCAGGTGTAGTTTAACTGGTAAACCAGTAATAATTATATAAACAGAAGTAGTGGCCTTTCCTTTCTGTGTCTGTAGTGTCCCAAGAGTCTCTGCGCTCAGCCCACCGAGCAGTTCCCTCTGGCGAGACCGATATCACATGACCATGGCCAACCCCTCCGCTACACCCTGCATCCCCCACCCCAGCTCTGAGTGCAGATTTATTGTAATGGGCAGATTCTGTTACAGGTAAGGATCATCCTTCTCTTGGCCAGGCTGCTTCCCACAGGACGCGACCTTTGATCACGTGACCTTTGACTTTCCAGGTTAAGCCACGCTGTGCTAATATGATTTTAATGTGACAACTGTCATCCTAACTAAGCCAGTGGGTAAACGGTGTGTATGGCTGCCTGTTTTTTTGTTTTGTTTTTTTTTGTGTGTGTGTGTGTGTGTGTGTGTGTGTGTGCACTCACACTTTTCACTATCAGGGAAGTGTGAAATCATGGTGCCCTGCCCCTAGTTCACTCTACCCCTACACCTGCCCCCAGTTCTGTGATACAGACATATTAAAGTCATATGTATGATACAAACATGTTAACTGTGACACATATCAAAGTCAAATGTATGATATAAGCATGTTAACTGTGATACAGACACATCAAAGCCATGTATGATATAAATATGACAGACAGCTTTGGCAATACAAGTGTGTCATAACCACACTGACTGAAACACCATTGAATCTAATTTAATTTTGAGAGAGATATAAAACATCAATGTTGTTTTTTCCTTCTTCTTACTAACTTTACTTTTGTACCAATTTGGCAAAATTATATAATCACAGTCATGCCAATAAAATATTATAAATGAAAAAAATGAGCGAGGGATGGAGGGAGAGAGGGAGAGTCTGGGAAGAGTAGGCAAAAGGCCAGATGAACCTGTCACGAGAGATAAAACAGAGGCATGCTTTAGATTTTCAGGCCCTACATCAACAACCGCACTTAACCAGACACAATTTATCAATTAAGCTAATCAGTGTGCTTTTGATTTGAACGCTTTTAAAGTCAAGCACTAAAGCGGTGAATCAGCACTTCCCCATTCAGAGAAATTAAACCTTTCTGTTTTATGGCATGTGTTGAAAATGAAAGATGCTTTTAGTAAACACAATGAACAAATAAGCAACAACAAGCCCCGGTGTTTGAGCAACACAAGCCCTGGTGTTTGACCAACATGAGCCCCGGTGTTTGAGCAACACATGCTCCAGAGTTTGAGCAACATGAGCCCCAGTGTTTGAAGAACACAAGCTCCAGTGTTTGAACAACACAAGCTCTGGTGTTTGTATAACACCAGGCCCCAGTGTTTGAACAACATGAGCTCCAGTGTTTCAGCAACACGATCTCCAGTGTTTGAGCAACACGAGCCCCAGTGTTTGGCATCTGAAAGGAGGGTGAAGTTGAGGTGTTTGCAGGGCAAGGCTGATGTGTTTCTGCCTTTAGATCAAGTCCTGCGCATGCTCTCTCTGTGCTCGGAACTGCTCAGTATTGGAAAAAGATGTTATGCTTCATATACAGGGCCTTGAAAAAGTATTCATACCCCTTGAACTTTTCCACATTTTTCATGTTACACCTACAAACTTCAATGTATTATATTGGGATTTTATGTGATAAACGAACAAAGTAGCAAGTAATTGTGAAGTGAAAAGAAAATGATACATGGTTTTACAATTTTTAATAAATAAAAAAAGTGTGGCGTGCATTTGTATTCAGCCCTCCTGTACTCTGATACCCCTAAATAACATCCAGTGTGACCAATTCCCTTCAAAGGTCACCAAATTAGCAAATAGAGTCCACCTGTGTGTAATTTATTCTCAGTATAACTATTGCTCTTTTGTGACGACCTCGGAGGTTTGTTAGAGAACATTAGTGATCAAACAGCATCATGAAAACCAAGGAACACACCAGACAGGTGAAGGATAAAGCTGTGGAGAAATGTAAAGCAGGGTTAGGCTATAAAAAAAATATCCCAAGCTACGAACATCTCACGAAGGACTGTTCAATCCATCATCCGAAAATTGAAGGAGTATGGCACAACTACAGATCTACTAAGACATGGCCGTCCACCTAAACTGAAAGCCCAGGCAAGGAGAGCACTACTTAGAGAAGCAGCCAAGAGGCCCATGGTCACTCTGGAGGAGCTACAGAGATCCACAGCTCAGGTGGGACAATCTGTCCACAGGACAACTATTAGCCGTGTACTCCACAAATCTGGCCTTTATAGAAGAGTACCAAGAAGAAAGCCATTTTTAAAAGCAAGCCATAAGAAGTCTTGTTTGCAGTTTGCCACAAGCCATGTAGGGGACACAACAAACATGTGGAAGAAGGTGCTCTGGTCAGATGAAACCAAAGTTGAACTTTTTGGCCTAAATGCAAAACTCTATGTCTGGTAGAACACTGAAGATCACCCTGAACACACCATCCTCACCTTTAAACATGGTGGTGGCAGCATCATGCTGTAGGGATGCTTTTCTTCAGCAGGGACAGAAGCTGGTCAGAGTTGATGGATGGAGATAAATACAGGGCAATCCTGGAGGAAAACCTGTTAGAGGCTGCAAAAGACTTGAGACTGGGGCGGAGGTTCACCTTCGAGCAGGACAACGACCTTAAACACAGAGCCAGAGATACAGTGGAATGGTTTAGATCAAAGCACTGTCATGTGTTAGAATGGCCCAGTCAAACTCCAGACCTAAATCCCATTGAGAATCTGTGGCAAGACTTGAAAATTGCTGTTCACAGACACTCTCCATCCAATCTGACTGAGCTTGAGCCATTTTGAAAAGAAGAATGTGCAAAACTTTCAGCCTGTAGATGTGCAAAGCTGGTAGAGACGTACCCCAAAAGACTTGCAGCTGTAACTGCAGTAAAAGGTGGTCCCACAAATGCACGCTACACTTTCCAGATTTTTATTTATTAAAACATTTTAAAACCATGTATCATTTTCTTTTCACTTCACAATTACTTGCTACTTTGTGTTGGTTTATCACATAAAATCCCAATAAAATGCATTTAAGTTTGTAAGTGTAACATGAAGAAATGTGGAAAAGTTCAAGGGGTATGAATACTTTTTCAAGGCCCTGTAACTAACTTATAGTTTGGACGTCCATAATTATATGATTTCTACACAATATAAAGGCATTGAAGTCAGTATATGTATACACACACACACACACACACACACCCCACACTTGTTTAGACCATTAAGTAGGCCTCAGGTCTCTGTTTAAGTACTAATTACCCAGTAATGTAACAGCACTTCTTCTGAAGAGCTGGTTATTCTCACCAAATCTTCTTAAAAGCTTCCCCAGGGCTGAGTGGGATCAAAGAGAGGGGCTGGGAGGGGCTCAGATTACTCCCCTTCCCCGGTATGATGCATCATCGGTGGGACGGACAGGCACCAGTCTCCTCTCCTCCTTCATGGAGCTCCAGGCCAGCGCACACAGACGCTCTGAGGTTGCTGTTAGCCCCAAGAAGACATGAAACATGAAATAAGATAACCAACTAATGGTTACAAATGTGTTCTGTGTAAGAGAGAGCGAGAATGACCCCCCACACACACACACACACACACACACACACACACACACACACACAAGGGGGAAACCGTGAAGCATTTCACCCACAAAAATTGTAAACCCACTCATTATCAAGTCCCAGCTGAGAACACACACTGTTGTTTTGTACACAGCGTTCCCTAAATCCCTCTCCCGGGGATTCTTTTATTCCATATCATAATAATAATAATAATAATAATAATAATAATAATAATAATAATAACCTTACCTAAACCCAACCTAACTTATATAGCATCTAAAATACAAGCAAAATGTCAAAGTACTTTAGAGTATGTGCCAAAAAATTAAAAATAAAACATTAAAGGACCCCTTAATAAAAAATAAGAAAGTAACCTTATATAATTGTATACATTTAATTTTTTTTAAAGAAAACAGAAAAAAGTAATTAAATAATGAACAGAAGTTCCTTAAACAGTTTCCTCTAGACAGATGGTCTGTAACAATCTTACTGGGTGAGGCATTGCTGACACCAAACCTGAGGCAGATGTAGTGAGCAATTAGGAAGCTGTGATTGTTAAAACGCCCTGTTACAGCATCCTACGTGGAGAAGGCCCAGGACGTCATCTGCAGGTTTACGAGCCCGGCATGCACAGATATACATGTCACTGTGAGTTTTGTTAAACCTGCATATGGGTTGAACAGGCAGGCATCCAGTCCAGAACCCCTCTTCTTTTTAAGAAATCCCTTCCCAACTAGCTGAGGACTAATTAGCTGACAAATGAGATGACCCTGTTGCTGTCGTGTCCCCGATGTTGAGGTGGATGTATATGTGGAAGCTGACTAAATCACCAATGCATTTATGGAGCTGCTTCAAGACCATCGTGAACTTGGAGGCAGGGGGTGTTCTCTTGCATTTTTGTAAGATGCACTGGAACATGGACTTCCTCTGACAGGCAGCTATGTTCTGTTGCCCTGTAGTAGCCTCATGTCCATAGGTGTGTAGCTAGGAGCTCAGTGTGTATATCTGCCCTGTAGTAGCCTCATGTCCATAGGTGTGTAGCTAGGAGCTCAGTGTGTATATCTGCCCTGTAGTAGCCTCATGTCCACAGGTGTGTAGCTAGGAGCTCAGTGTGTATATCTGCCCTGTAGTAGCCTCATGTCCATAGGTGTGTAGCTAGGAGCTCAGTGTGTATATCTGCCCTGTAGTAGCCTCATGTCCATAGGTGTGTAGCTAGGAGCTCAGTGTGTATATCTGCCCTGTAGTAGCCTCATGTCCACAGGTGTGTAGCTAGGAGCTCAGTGTGTATATCTGCCCTGTAGTAGCCTCATGTCCATAGGTGTGTAGCTAGGAGCTCAGTGTGTATATCTGCCCTGTAGTAGCCTCATGTCCATAGGTGTGTAGCTAGGAGCTCAGTGTGTATATCTGCCCTGTAGTAGCCTCATGTCCATAGGTGTGTAGCTAGGAGCTCATTGTGTATATCTGCCCTGTAGTAGTCTCATGTCCATAGGTGTGTAGCTAGGAGCTCAGTGTGTATATCTGCCCTGTAGTAGCCTCATGTCCATAGGTGTGTAGCTAGGAGCTCAGTGTGTATATCTGCCCTGTAGTAGCCTCATGTCCATAGGTGTGTAGCTAGGAGCTCAGTGTGTATATCTGCCCTGTAATAGCCTCATGTCCACAGGTGTGTAGCTAGGAGCTCAGTGTGTATATCTGCCCTGTAGTAGCCTCACACAGGTGTGTGCCATGCCAACACAGCCCAGCCCATCACACCACCAGCTGCCTGGCGTTTAAAGGATGGGGCAGGTGTGCGTGCCATCTTTTACACTGATGTTTCTCAAGCTTTTGAGTCCTGGTGTTGTAGAACATTTTGCACTCTCATGGTTTAGATGTGTGTTGTCAGCTGTCCCCGGAGGACCAATTTAGGGTACAGAATTGCTAAATTGTGCAAACAAGCTATAAATGTTTTGTGTTTTCTGTGGTGTGGCTGATATTATAAAAAGCCCTTCAGGGTAACAGGACCACCTTACTGTCATGAGACTCAAATAAGGACTTTCTTAACATGCTTAAATGTCTCTAGATGTTCGTCTGATCAAATGTTAAATATTAATTGCAGGGGAGAAGTGAGTGAGTACAACCACTTAACCGAGTGGAAGTCTGTTTTGTAGTTGCTTTTCAGGTATCGTATCACAAGTCTGTTAGATGAAGGAAACAGTGGATGTGAGAAGACTGTTTATGTTACACACGTTGGTGCGTCTGCATGTATGTGTGCACTGAAGAACTGTCCAGTGTGGTGTGGCATGAGCGAGAGAAGGAGGTGGTGTGAGTGTGTGTGTGTGTGTGTGTGTGTGTGTGTGTGTGTGTGTGTGTGTGTGTGTGTATGTGTGTGTATATGTGTGTATGTGTGTGTCTGTGTGTGTGTGAGTGTGTGTGTGTGAGTGTGTGACTGGACACTATAAAAGAGTGGAGTTGAGGGTCATTGTGGTAGGTTGGTGTTAACATAAGACCCTTCTGTGGTCTAACTAAATAAACATGACCACTCACTGGAGACCACACACACACGTGCGCACACACACACTCACACACACTAACACCACGTCTCTGTCCTCTACCCTCTCCCACTAACACCACGTCTCTGTTCTCCACCCTCTCCCACTAACACCACGTCTCTGTCCTCTACCCTCTCCCACTAACACCACGTCTCTGTTCTCCACCCTCTCCCACTAACACCACGTCTCTGTTCTCCACCCTCTCACACTAACACCACGTCTCTGTCCTCTACCCTCTCACACTAACACCACGTCTCTGTTCTCCACCCTCTCACACTAACACCACGTCTCTGTCCTCTACCCTGCTCTTTACACTAACTTCATTTTCCAATTTGCAGCAAATGAACCCTCGCTCTTCCTTGGCTCCCCAGACACTAAGCATTATGGGTAATTATCCCTAAAAGGGGGGATGCCATGTTGGATTAAGATGAACCCACGTCAGATCTATATGAGTCCGCCTCATTACAACTAATTATGAACCAATTAGAAACATAATTTAACTAAACGAGCAAATAACATCCTGGATATTGAGGGAGGCTGACTGCACTTTTGTAGCCCTCCGCAAAAACCATTACAAAAATTGTAGCTCTTAAATAGAATAATGACCCACCTCATCTCCCCTTTCTCTCCAAAAGCAGAAAGAAGAAGACAAGGAACGATGGGATAGAAATGGAGGAAGTGTGAGAGAGAAAGAGAAAGAGGGAGAGAGAGAGAGAGTGTGTGTGTGAGAGAGGGGAAGAGAGAGAGAGAGTGAGAGAGTTGGGGGAAGGAGTGGGAAAATGAGTTTATTGACAGAATGGTGATCTTACTGATGGGTTATTGTTTTATTTGTTTTTTAATTCTTAAAATGCTGTTTCTGGTCTAAAATGCACTAATTTCCTAAACCATACATACATGTGGATCTTTATGTATTAAAAGCAAAATTAAATGCTGCCTTCAAAAGCATTAAACTTCTTGTCAAAATGAAATGTACAGATTAAAATACCAGACATGCTGATCATGTGAAAAAATGGACTTAAAATGGATTACTGTAAGAAATGGTTAATGGCATTTAAAAATAGCTGCATCCCTGTATTATATAACACATGATACAACACAGCCAGCCGTGGAACAGGGGCTTCGGTTACTCATCCTGTCTTCTCTTCTAAAGGCTTCTGGTATTGAGGTCACTGCAAAATAACACAAGTCAGGTGCACAGTGACGTCCCCTCCACACAAGCCATGACGGACATGTTTGAATAGTGAGGCAAGACTTTTATTTTGGAGTTTTTACCTGAGATTCTCCCAGTCTGTCTCCAGTTCCTCTTGTAGGAGAGGGAGTCAGAGTGAGGGATGGGGAGGTGTGATATCAGGCGGGGGGTTGGGACCTCACTCCTGGTGTAGGACGTA
>NC_137506.1:2245000-2247500 GCF_041902795.1 Electrophorus electricus | reverse complement strand
GATAATAATTAAATCTGGTTACATTTAACGCTCAATTGACGAAATGTGGCACATTCCGAGTATCGAGCAGACTCGATTAACTTCGGGCCGGGAGGAAATGCCGTTAATTATTTGACCTTTCGCCTGCTCGTTGAAGCGGCGGTGATACGTTGAATTAAATCAGAGTGTTTTGTTTGATCCCATTCGGCGATCGAGGACACGTTATGATCAATTGCCTTCCTTTACAGACATGACAACAAATATGCGTCCCTGATATTAATGTGCAATGTTTTGGCCTGTGCAGGAAGGCACACACTGCGCGACACCACGGAGGATTCCGCTGTTGGAAACTTATGCCGAACAAGTGCAGCGTGCGGACGCGCGGAAACGTTATCGCGTCTTACCGAGACAGGAGAAGTTGAGAGGTTGATGTCGGTTGCACGGCTCCGGCAGACCGGGCTCGGAGCAGTAGCAGTCGCCTGAGTCCTCGCCTGCGCTGCACTCATCCTCGGATGACACGGACAGTGTCCGCTTCCTCGGCGCGGCTTTGCCGCCGTCCTTGGCCGCCGACCGTACTCCCTCGTTCGCCGTGCCCAGAATCGACTGGATGGTGAAGCTCGAGATTGGGGCGGGCGAGCACTTGCTTCCGCTGTCCTGGGAATTGCTCATTCTCGCTTCATAACAATGACGATGCGGATATGCTGGAATATAGGTGCAATATTTAGGCTACATGTGAAGACACACTTGTGCGTGGTTTGTGAAGAACTCTGTAAGGCGACTGAGAGGTTTTAAAAGTAGTTTTTCGTGGGGCTCGGGAGTGCGCGAATGCATGCCTCTCCACGTCCACGCGCTCTGGTCTCGAGGCGGGTTTAACGTACCCTCATTTGCATGTAGGTAAGACCGGCGCTGGCCAATCACGCGCTCAAAGCGAGCCCGGAAATTTCAAACCGTCGAGGGGTCGCGCAACTGAAAGGCTCATATCAACTCCGACGCGCAGAAGATAACACGCGGTGGAACTTGTCCTGTTGCACTGAATTAATTGATTCACGCATTCGCTGATTTAATACGCCTTTGTTCGCCTTACAACTCAAATTAGAAGCGGTTGTAAAGTCGGTGGCCCGGGACTGGCAGCTCCGTCTCGTTCAGTACTCTCTCTTCCTACGTATAGGCCCTATAGGCTGTTATTTGAATATCGCGGCCAACGAGGCTCCGACTCCCTGTCGTGCCTGAATCGGACTTGCCGGCGTTATTTGCTGCGCCCCAGGAGTCGCTCATTACTTTACCTTCGCTGGCATGAGGAAATAAAAGTTAATAATTGCTGCACTGCAAAAAGCAAACAATGATTATGTTTAACCTAGGTATAGACACGCTCGGTCGCATATTTCATGTGAAAGGATTACAGTTGTTTGTCAAATTTTCTACCCAATATAGGAACAAATATGACCTTTTTATACGTAAATTGCAAACATTTTTAATAAACTTTCCTAAATGCGCCTGATACAAAGGCTATAAGAGACTTGTCTATCTTACTCAAAATTCGGTTTCGATAGAGCGCGCAGTGCAAACTCAGATAAAAAAAGCCTTTTAATGTACTGGAAAAACACGTGTTAAATAAAAAAAAAACAAAAAACGCACTTTTTATCAACACTCGTTAGGATTTGTAAAGACCGCGCGCCCTCACAGCTGAACCGTCTGAACTCTGGGTCAGAACTCATATATCATATTAAATAACCGTTTTAAATTCCACCAGCCTTATGCTATAAATGGAAAATTGGTCAAACAATCCAGCGTACAGTCTAGGAACTAATAATGGGTCCTATCTCATTTTTCTTGAAAATAATAAACTCATTCCACGTCCATTATCTCCGTTTAAGAATTAATTTGATCATTATGTCGGGACAAATCTACAGACTCCGCGGGCCAGATCGCACGGGCAGGATCCAGCTAATTGATTGACTAATTGATTGGAGGGTGGGCACGCGCCCCACCTCTGACTCGTGGCTCGGGGGCAGCTGCGACGGCGCGAGCCGCCGGCCCTGCCACATTAGCGCTCGTTAGCGTTTTCTAAAGACCCCCGACACTTTATAAATGCTCGGCCTTTGTTAAGATGACAGCGCGTGAACACCCGGTGGGAGCTGTAAGAGTCGAGGAACCCCTACCCCAGACACCTAAAGAAGCATCTTACTACATTATACTAGCGAAAAACACAACAACAACAATAATAATAATAATAATAATAATAATAATAATAATAATAATAATAATAATAATAATAATATAGCCTTTTTTTAGTGCGCATTATCTCTACGCAAATTCATATTCCTATGCTCTCGTTCTGGATATAATTTGAACATATAACAGCCTACACTGGTGTGCATAAGTGAGCTCTATATTTAAAAGTGTAACACTGACGGCTAACGAGAGAGCTGAATGGTGCAACTCCGTGTGAAAAGGCATATCAAACCACGACGGTCCATATGCCACCTAAGCACACCCCTTCATTGAGGGGTTCGTTTACGAC
>NC_137506.1:2215000-2240000 GCF_041902795.1 Electrophorus electricus | reverse complement strand
TGCGCGAGAACACCGTGCGCGTCTTCTTTTTCCGGCAAGGTTTCTTCTCGGCGCCGTCGTCGCTTCTCTTCCACGCTTCTGTCCCGCTGTCCTTCTTGACCTCGTCCGTGTCGCTCTCTTCCAGAACGATCTCGTCCCCGCTCTTGCCGTCTTCCTCGTCCTCTTTGGCGTCCGGGTCCGATTTGAGCACGAGCTCCGGGGAGTCTCGGTCCGAGGCTGGAGAGGAGTCCCTCGCGCTTGTTTTCTCTGCAGCTGCGGTGAGAAAAGACAATTAGCACCCGAGCTTGCGTGAAACTAACCTGTCACGTTCGGCACAAGCCGCGTCGCGTTGTGAGCCTGAGCTAGGGCGGCGTGGTTAAAGTTTATTTTCTCTCCGTACTTTTCCAGCCTGAAAGTTGTAAAACTTCACTAGCGCTCCTTAGAACGTGAGACATTCGTAAAAACACATGGTGCTGTGAGCGTGACTTCGCAAGATGCACATAACTTTTTATCTTAAGCTTGTTTTTTTTTTTGTTTTTTTTTGTGTGTGTGTGTGTGTGTGTGTGTGTGTGTGTGTGTGTGTGTGTGTGTGTGTGTGTGTGTGTGTGAGTGTGTGTGTGTGTGTGTGTGTGTTTGTTTTTTTTCCTGAGGACAGAGAAGAGTAATTATCCACCCACTGACATTATACCAGTCGGCTGCCGATAAATAAATATTTCAGAATCATGTGCACGCTTCCACCTTACCTTCTGCTTTGTGGTGATGCGCGGAGGCGCCGAGTGCGTACGGATACCACCACGCGGAGGCGCGTTCCAGGTAAGCCGGCAGGGCGAAGCGTTGGTGCGGCAGATCAAAGCGGGGAAAGTTGAAGTCCCCCACCTGGGCGAGCGAGAACCCGCCTTCCAGTCCCGCTTGTTTCACGGAGGCCAAGACGGGCTTCGGCTTGGAAGGTTTGCTGTCACAGTTTAGGAGGTTTTTGATGGAGAACGGGGAGTCTTTGGCCGACGTGCACGTCTCTTGCGTTGTCTCGGGCATATCTGCTCGAAGCTGGTCGGTCAAATATTCTGCCAACCGCTGGAAAGTCTCGGCTGCTTCTCGGATGCGTCACGGGCGGAGACGTTTTGAAGTCCGTGGTAAACGGTTCCAGCAGCGAGGTCTTAAAAGCGGGGACGCCGCTTTTGGCTGCGCGGCGAAAGCGCGTGCTAAAAGAGGGGATAAAACGAGGCGAGACAAACAATATTAATCACGCCGATCATCTTCTGCGCGCGCAACGGTGAATGCGGTGCTCGTCGCGTCCGACCCGCGCCAGATACTAATGATGAAATAAAAATGTCAGCCAAGTTAAATGCGGAAAGTATGCGGCGATTGGGCACGCACAATGGCAAATGGGATAAGGGAAGGCGTAGGGAGTAGCCAGAGAGGGAGAGTGAGAGGGGGGAGAGGAGAGCGCGAGAACAGACAGGTCCAGCCTCCCAGACATTGCGCGTTGGCTGCAGGCTGAAGGCTCTCGCTTGTTATTGGTCTTATATAGTCCAATTAGATGGCAAACGAGCAGTGGCCATTAACACAAAAGGGGGTTTGGTTTTAGCGCAACCGCTGCGTTCGCCGAAGGCGCAACGGAGAAGAGAGGCTCCAACTACGCGCACATAGAAAACGGGGCTAAATTGTTTGGTGAAATGTTTGGACAAGGAGATTTACATTACGTAAATTGTTTTGCAGCAGTCACTGATGAACAAAATTCAATGATCGAGTCTCTGTGCGGCCTGCTAATTAAGAACTGTTTTGCGAGATCGTAAAAAAAGCAACTAAACAGACTAGCCATAGGTAAACAGAGGAGTTCGTGTACAAGTGCAGGCGCAGCAGAGGTTTTTCTCCGGAGGAAAACCACCTGCACCCAACACACAGGCCCAGGAACAGAGATAAGGCGCTATTTATGGAACTGTATTAGACCTCAAGAACGAACGTTTCAGGGGCGACTCGTGGTCGTAGAAGAAAAGTTCTTTTAATGGATTTCCATACACAGGAATAAAAAAATAATTTGGATGAGAATAATAATAATTTGGATTCACTGGAGATTTTTAACTCCGTTACAGACGTTACACACACACACACTCTCTCTCTCTCTCTCTCTCTCTCTCTCTCTCTCTCTCACACACACACACACACACACACACACACACAATTATATTTGATCAACCTCCATAGTTTGTTCTTCTTATGAGCGCTACCTGACGGTTGCGCTAATGACGTGATTACCATCTGCTGTATATGCTGCCGTGGCTAAAGGACTGAGCGCGGTGATGGTGTCCTCTATGGGCTATGAGGATTACTACAGGCACTGACAAAGCAATATTTAAGTAGTCTGCAAAAAAAACAAAAAACAAAAAAACAAAACAACAACAACAACAAAAACAAAACAAAACAAAACTGTAAGGTCCTTTACATCGAATAATAAAATTTGTAATAAAGAAAACGGTGCCTTAACGAGGCTACTAATACAAGACCAATTACAAGTTATAATAATAATAATAATAATAATAATACATTAATAAACAAATAAATATATGTTTTGGTGATAATGATACCCCAGAATTCCTTTTTCCTGTATAACAACAGCAACAACAACAACACTAACAATACACTTGACTCAACTCAATTAAAAATCCTATAATCGTATAATAATGTATAATCGTATAATCAGGGGCATTAGAGCAGAAGAAACACGAAACTATAAAAGGTTTGGTCCAAAAAAGTGCAGATATAAGCAACGGCTAATACAGAACTGTAAGATTAGTGTTGTGGCTTCCTACCCATCATATTATTATTTAAAATGAAAGAATGAGAAAGTGAATGTTAGAGAAAGGGAGAGGGAGAGAGAGAGAGAGAGAGAGAGAGAGAGAGAGAGCTCTAACGTTGTCTATTTATGATCCTATGATATAACTATGAGCTGTCTCGAGTAATTCTGTCGAAATCACTATTTATTGCTTGGAGACAAATTATGTTTGTGGTCAGGAGTTTGATGGATACCTATCTGCCAAAACTCGCTAAATACGTTTTTAGACTATCTATGGCACACCTGTAAACACGTTTGCAGGGAACACCTGGGAATTTAAAATCGTTTCTTAGCGCCACCAGGTGTCCGGTACGAAAATATCAGAGATAAAATGTTCAAAGAAACTTTATTTATATATATTCCTCACATTAATAAGTCTATAGGCAGTAGTGGGTAGAATACGCAAAAACTGAACTCGAGTCCTTTTGCTTTAAAATAATAAATACTCACGTAGAAGTACAAGTAGTTATTAAAATTATTATGGAAGTAAGAAAGTACAAAGTAAAAGAT
Source organism: Electrophorus electricus (assembly GCF_041902795.1). NCBI lineage: Eukaryota > Metazoa > Chordata > Actinopteri > Gymnotiformes > Gymnotidae > Electrophorus > Electrophorus electricus. The sequence goes on along the minus strand of NC_137506.1, from coordinate 2,236,681 downwards.
TAAGTAACAAGTTACTTCGTCAGATCTCATTTAATAACACTGGACAACATTTTAACTTTTTATTGTCCCAATAAATTGGTGGACCTCATTGTGGTTTTTCAGATTAGTTCAAAACTATTATTAGAATCAGGCATGATTTTTAAGTGACATAACTATTCTATTTTACAATAAGTATATGTATTATGTATGTCTTAATACGGCAGTAATTACAGTTAATATATGTACAAATGTACTTCTAAAAAGCACAGATGTGTGATTTTTGCCTAAAACACTATGGATATATAATTGTTTTTATATAATTATAGGATGTATTATTATTATTATTATTATTATTATTATTATTATTATTATTATTATTATTATTATTATTATTATTATACGATTCTGAAAACATATTTGGCGCCAATGGGGCCTTTTTTCCATCGAACAAACTCTTTGCTAACCAGTATAATCAAAGCAGAACCGAATCCTAGTTTGTATGAGGCAGCGCTTAGAAACATCAAATAAATATTTCCAAAACAGAATTTCTCTTCGAATTAATCGTAATAAAACCTCAACCTCAAGCGATGTACCCTCTCCCCCTTTAATGTAGGCCTACTCTGAGTTCACCCAGCACCACATAAACAGAGTCTGCAGGACCTGGGAGTGGTGATGACACACGCAGACGCTGGGCTACCAGACGTCTAGGTCGCCAACTGCGTGTAAAGAAAGCAAATATATATATATAAAAGCAACAGCACATCTTTATAACAACAGAACATATGTTTCTCTTGAAGAAAAGTGCTCCATGATTTATCTTAGCTGTTCGCGCTCCGCCTTGATGTTTCTATGGTTTAAATTTTATAGGGAGTTAGCTGGCCGTCTATCAACTTTGATGTCAGCACTTTACTTTCATAATAATAATATTAATAATAATAAAAGCGTTATATCATAGCTAGCTACTTGTCTTAAATGTTCTCGTGTCATGGCGCAGGCCTACTCTTTCGTCCCACGCGGGGAAACGTCGCGCCCGTTCGCTGCTCGTGATCCGTCCGCTTCCGGTTACTTATCCAGTTGGCCAGCTAACTAACTTACACTACGGGTCCGCGGGCAAAACGGCTGTCATGAGCTCCACCTGATGACTACGGTAATGGCGTGATTAACACCCGTGCAGAAGAGCGCAGTTCATAGCACACTTCATATTCCCATTACCGCCTGTATCGGCGCGCAGGGTGCAACCGGGCGCATCCGTTACGCACACCGTACAGTACCGTGTTTGCGCGCAGTACAGCTGCTTCACCGTGTTTTCTCCAGAGGGTGCAGAAATACAAACTGAGAGTGTTATGCTTTGGCCCCTGTCCATCGGGACCTGTGTTGATTATTCTTCATGCGTGTTAATATTTGATTAATTGACTAAGGGTTTGTGTGTGTGTGTGTGTGTGTGTGTGTGTGTGTGTGTGTGTGTGTGTGTGTGTGTGTGTGTGTGTGCGCTCGTGGATGTCTGTGACAAATGGCCTTTTTTTCTTGGCGGCTGGCTGGTTTTGATCGTTGTGTAACTTGCATTAACACCAAATTAATGTGATTTGTAAGTGTGCATATTTTTTTCTGCTTCGAACACGGTTTAGCTAATCGGTATAATAATGTTGCTTTTAGAGGTTTTAAACGTTTTCACGGTGCAGCTGTGAAGACATGGGCCACTGTATATCCACAGTGTGTAATCAACGGATCGGTTTTACGTTTCTCCATCTGGTCCAATGACAGAGTCCTTGACAGAGACCCATTCGTTAAATGTCGGGTTACGAAGGACTTTGGGAAGCACACAACACAATCCTAGTTGTTCACTCATCTTTTTTTTTCTTTTTTTTTTTGCTACTATCGGGTCATAGATTTCATTAAAGGCCCTGCACATGTTTTTTTCTCAACCTGCGAAAAATAAATATTGACGCAAAGAATGTTATATATTCCAGAAACATTCCAATGTCTTCCCCTGAAACGATTAAAAGGAGTGTTTTGACTTTCTGTTTTCCTCTGTCTCTTTTAGCATGCTGCGGTGTGGGCGTGGCCCCAGCAGATTGATTGACAGCCTCCGTGTCAAAAGTAACTGCCCAGTCAGGCAGTGTGGCGCAGGTTGAAATCAGAGCCCATCAGCGCGGCTTTACCTGTCAACCTGAAGTGCTGTCGGGGTGCTGTGTTGAGTACAGATTAATCTAATTCTCTGATGAAATTAGAAACCACCGCAGTTCATATTCTAAGAAGGCACGTTGAGGCTATCATCTGTGCATTTATTAGTATCCATTACTTTTACATTAAAGCTGGGCTTCTTAGCTGATGTTAGCTGGCTGATATTGGCTGGTTAACAGATCTAACAGGTGTGGACTACACACAGTGGCACAGTCAATGACTCCTGGCAGTTTCAAAATAACCTTTAAAAATCCATTTGTAAGCCCTAGCTGAGTTAAATTACATTACAAAATGAGTCAACTGTAGGCTGTATATTTCGTTTTATTCTTGTTGCTTGCCACATGAATAAATTATCCAAAACAATATTATATAAAATTAAAGACCATCTTATCTACACTGTCTCCAGTAAGGCTGTTGCTTTAAACTTTAATCTGTTGACATATCAGGAGCCTTTTTTGAGTAATTTTGATCTGATCCCAGTTTCTGGTTCAAATGTGGTGTGCTTACAAAAACAGAGCGTTTTCATCTTTACTTGAGTAGATCGATGTGGAGTGTGGGAGAATCAGACGATTTCAAACTTCACGAATATATAATATACGTCTATCTCATGATTCGCTATAGTCAGCGTTATCTATGACTTCTAAGATCACAGCAAATAAAATGCAATTCCTAAATGGCGGTTAGGGGGCAGTATACAAAAAAAAAAAAAAAAGAATCTATTTTATGCACTCTCCAGTGCCCAATAAATGTTGGACTGAAGCAGAAATATGAAGGTAATCACATATTTCCTGCTTATATAACAGCGAGGAGTGAGGAGGAAAAAACCTGTAAGGCCTTCAATGCGCAACATTAGCGGGGCCTTGACAACACAACCGGCTGGCAAGCGCCATGCACAGCCAGTGCGCAAGGCCGTAATCTTGACAAGGAGTTATGTATGAACTCGATTCGTTATTATTCTTTACTAACTAGATCTAAAAATAATTTTCCAATCTCTCTCTCTCTCTCGCCCTCTCTCTCTCCCCCTGTGCCTGCGTGGGAAGATGTAATGTTCTCTGACTTTTATATTATTTATTTCTAAGCGTTATAGTTATTGATTATTTCACAGGGCAAATGACGAATGGCACAGCGGTATGGCACGGTCAGCAGGTTCTATTAAAGAAATGATAGTATTTCTCATGCTTTGTTAAAAGGGTCCGTTTAGATACGTTACACGTTTACATCCATCAACGTCCAGCGACACCGCGAGATGAGAAATGCGCGCGGCGGCGACAGCGGCCCGACGGCTCGCGCGCCCCGCAGTAATTGTATTATATAGGCTATAGATTTTTGTTTTGATATCTTATGAGTTTCTTTCGTCTGTTCAAAATTGTGATAAAAGACGCATACGTGAGCCTGCTGCAATACAGGAAAGCATCAGGGAGGTTTAAACATGCATTAAACCTTTCAGCATTCAACCTTTTCTATTAAATATCGGTGGATATAGGGCCGAGGTTCCACACATATTACTGCTACTGTTCTGCTGATAATAATTATATACATTTGTAACATACAGGCGTTGTAGGTGGGCTTAGTGACTGTCTACTTAAAAATAAAAGATGCAACTTTATTTTGGTGTGATAAATTGTTACAACTACTACAGTTCTAACTATATAAAAGTCAGATCTAAGCGTATTCAAGTCAGACCTAAATGTCGGCTTTGACCAATCACGTGCCACCATTTGCTCAGAGACCCTCACAACATGATCAATTCTGTTTACCTGCTGTTTATCTACAGTCAGAACGCCCTTTACTAGCATATACACTGCTGCTTCTTAGCTCATAATGCTCAAACCCACCAAATCTCCTTTACACTTTCAAACTGTGAACCTGAACAACGCTTCAGTTATTAAGACCCCTCAATGACCCCTTAGTCCCACCTTTATCCAGTACTTCCCATCAACAACAACAGGAACCCGTAAGCTCTAATACCCTGTATGCTTCTATCTCATAACCTCAAATGCCCTATATACCCTCAAATACCATGAAACACTCACACAGTCAGACGCCGAGTGTACTTAACTAACCTTGACTCTTTATTTTAGCCTTCCGCCACTATATTAGAAAGCATTATTAGAAATATCTTGTACGAGTATGTATGTTGTCTGTTGTCATGCCCAGGTTGGGTTAGCTTCATCAGCGGTGAGTTTACAACAGTTAGCTGCTCAACAGCTCTCGACCCAGCCGTGGTACTGACAAGTGTAAAAAAAAGAGTAGCAAGACTGCAGTGCCTAATAAACATGTAGCAGGACCCAGCCAGTGAATACTGTGTACAAATGGGTAACAATCCTGCATTATACGCTCATAATGTGCAGCTGTACATATTACAGTAGCAAGAACATATATATAGCTCACACTCACACTCTCAACTTTTTCTTTAATTGTGTATAATGTAAATAATACAGTTTTAAAGCCATAGTCAGAAAATGCCTTGTATACTCTCTGAGTTCAGACAATAGACCATATACATACAAGTCTATAGCTCAGACGGTTAACCCAATCAAATACCCCATTTACTCCATACCTTTCAAATACCCCAATTAATATGTCAATATATAAACAAATAAACATATGAATTAATCAATCAATAAGCATAAATGGTTTGTTTATTTCTCTGTTTTAATATATTTGAAGGATTTCTTATGCTAACATACCCGTAACGCTTGTTCCAGGTGAGTTGAGCTACTCTTGACTGGACCATAGGACCTGTGCTGGCAAAACTGGTATTAGACATTACAGCTCAGTTCAAGTTGACATTAATTCAGACATGCTGCAGTTGCCCATTCCTGCAGGTGAAGATGCGTGCGTCAGATCTACTGTGAAACGTCAGACAGTCAAGAGACCACAATCAGACTGAAGGAAACGTCTTCTGGACACAATAGACCCAATGCAGCTTCAAACAGACCGGTGAGAGCCTCAAATACAGTTACTCCATTATATTCCAACTTTAGTGTTTTAGGGATCACATCAGTGTCTTTGTCAATAACACTGACAAGTTGATTGATTGAACACATTTTCTTAATATATGCCTCTCTGCCGCCTTCATACAGAATAGAAAACAATACCTAGAATATTTATAATAACCATAAAATCCCCTTAACATTCAAAAGCCCACTGAAAAACAGTTTCCTAATCTATAGATATTTCAATTATTTATTACATATACTCAGACATGTTCAAAGCTCCCATATCAGCAGCCTATTTCAGACACCCGTTTCTACAGTTTAATACCTCTGTTCTTTCAGCCTAGCATGCCATTATTACGTTTTTCCAATATACTTAACATTGTACAAACATAGCCAGATTTATGATTACGGGTTTTTGTTATCTCAATTGTTTTCCACAAACTTTATATTCTATTTAATATTCTTTCTCCCAAACATTTAAGCATTTCTCCATTAGAGATATTTAAAATAAATCTTCTAATAATCTGCACCAAGACACCAGATTAGCCCGACCAACCTTTATACATTAAAATATATCCATCATAACTTCACTGTGGCGTTGTGTTTTGTTTATTTTTTTTTAATTCACAGGCCTCAAGAGAAGCTCATGACGAATCACAACAATTTTCGCGTAACACTCAATCTCAAACACGTATCCTGGGTAAACGCTCTCCACAAAGCTACTGCCCCACATTCTGGTGCAGTTTAATGTCCTGCCCTGCTACAATGAGGCAAATGAGGCATTAAAACCTGGAGGTCAGGCCCGTAGCCCCGTTCTGACACACAGGCTGGATTTAAGCATGGCATTTAACTTGTAAAAGGCACACTGTGGCCTGGCCCTGACCTAGCTCCTCTTAATTGGCCTGTTGAAGATATTGATTGGCTGACGGACAGCCAGGGGCAGTGAGTTACAGCATGATTAGGCAAGTATCAGTAATCTGATTTTTATATGCCTACTGAGAGACCCAGGGTACAGATCATGCTTCAATGTCACTTAGAGGGCAAGAGACCTCCTCTTTAAGTCTCTGTGTCTGTGTCAGCTACGTCCAGCCTGTGTCTGTAACGGCCACGTCCAGCCTGTGTCTGTAACGGCCACGTCCAGCCTGTGTCTGTAATGGCTACATCCAGCCTGTGTCTATAACAGCTACGTCCAGTCTGTGTCTGTAACGCCTACGTCCAGCCTGTGTCTGTAATGGCCATGTCCAGCCTGTGTCTGTAACGGCCACGTCCAGCCTGTGTCTGTAACGGCCACGTCCAGCCTGTGTCTGTAACAGACTTTCTTAGTCTGAGAGTCACTGTTTATTCCTATCAGAAAAGGGTCAGATTATCATCAGATTATTATCGGATTATTATCATATTATTATTATTATTATTATTATTATTACGAAGGAAACCCCTGTGCTTCAGAAGAGTTGCTGACAGATAATAAGAAACATCTTTCATAAGAGGTCTGCTAGGCAACATAAAACGGGTGGGTTTTGTTTAGATTGTTAATTATATTTTAACACACAAAGATCACAGAACATTAAGTTTTCTAATTATGGCATCCAAGGCTTTAAAGAACCCATTCATCCTTTAAAACACACACACACACACACACACACACACATGTATACAGACACACACACACACACATACACACACACATATATATACAGATACACACACACACACATATACATACACATATACATACACATACACACACAGACACACACACACACACATACACACACAGACACACACACACATATATACAGACACACACACACACATACACACACACACACACACACACATACACACACACACACACATACACACACACATACACACATACATACACACACAGACACAGACACACACACTCACACACACACACACACACACACACACACACACACACACACACATATATCTATACACACACACACACACACATATATACACACATTTCTTCCAAATGGCGTGCTCTGACTGTTCTGAGTCTTGGGCCGAGCGGCGTGAGTGTGTGCCGTTGCAGCAGTGTAATCGGGTCGGGTGTGCAGGTTGGGTGTGCCCTCTCATCAGTGTGCGTGAGGCTGAGATAGAGATATGGGCCCCTTACAAATGGCCCAAATGCACAGGCCAGTGAGAAGCCCATCAATAAAGCAATTTCTGGTGTCATAACAGCTGCACTTTAGCTAAAGCCAACCTTTCAAAAAACTTTTCCCTCTGCAGATCGCGGCAGCCGCACTATTAGAGTCCTGCCTTGCGAATTTAATGGATTCCGTACAAATAATATTCCACCATAATGGAAAAGGTTGAGAGCGCTGAAGACAGATGAAGTCATAAACACGTATAATTGAGAATCAAAGACCGATAAATTTTAAACTGCTCTCCATTCTCTCTTCTTTAGATGATGATCTATGTCATGTGGCCACTGGAAAATGGAGGAGATTAGGGCTGGAAATTATAACAATAAATTTTCTAAACACACACCTTGATTATGCTTCGATTTTTGGAGAGGAAAGCACAGGTTGCGGCGGAGAGTTGGGGAGGGCGTCTGGATGGCTGAAAGCTTGTCGGCTAAATGGCACCATAAAATAGCTTGTGTGTGCTGTTTGGCTCGGAGACCAACCATGCCTGGAGGTGTCATTTTCCTCGTCTAAATGGAGGGAAATGAATTGTGTAATTTATTGCAAACTGGAGCACAGTCAGATTAGATCAGCATATCCCATCAAAGGCACAACAATCAATCAGATCTGTCTTAACAGCTCGAAACACATAAACCACAGCAGCTAATGGCTTCCCAATCTAACAGATTGATAGACTTATCCGCTCCCGGGGGATGAATTAAGGAAATCGGCTACTTTCACAATCTCCCCGCCACTCTGACAGAGGCCTCTTTTTCTCTTCCACCACTTTCACTGTCTCATGGCAATTCTTTTTAAATACAAAGCAGGAAGGAATGACTAAAGCTTGTGAGATGGAGGGTCGAAGGAGGAAACAGAACGGAAGAAACGATCATTAGTGTGTCACGCGGGTGGTGTGAACGTGCTCCTTAAGGATCTGATTATAGCCAATAATATGAAGCTGTGATCATGAGAGTCACTTGAACACATAGGACAAAATGTTACCATGGCAACCTATCAATTAAATAATAATAATAATAATAATAATAATAATTACCTCCACAGATTAAATCATTTCTATAAGACATTTTACAGTGATCAGGTCATCAGTAAGTGAACACTAATTTTAGAAGCAAGGTATATAAGGTGCATGCTTATTTATGTAAATTATTAATTAAAAAAAAAAGATATATTAGGCTATGACTCGTTATTTTAATAAAACAGTAACATTAAGTTGGGAGGGACAGATTTCCATATAGTGCTAAAAGACGGCCGAGACAGAACTGAGAAGTTTTGCAGATGCTCTCATGGGAAATACAAGTGACCTCAATCTCAAGATCATGTGGTCCAGTTCAAGTCTGAGCCCAAGACACTGCCAGGCAGTGTATAAGACGCTATCCGCTGAGATCCTCTGAGCACAATGAACTATAATTCATGCATGCATAATTATTCATAATGAACTATCATTCATACATAATTAATGAGCTACTGGCCTGCCAGAGAGATGAGGGGGCGTTACCTTCGACAGACTGACAGACAGGAAGAGAAAGAGGGAAAGAGTTTAGCACTGAATGTAGCTCTCAGAAGATCACGCTGGCCAAAATCTGTCATGATCAGCTTTCAACAGGAAGAAACTAATTATTTAAAGGTTTTTTTCAGGCACTTGTAAAAAGTCCCTCGATGGCATTCCAAGGCATTGCAGTTATGAGGGTGTGTCCGGAAAGGTTTGGAAGGTGTTGTCATAAATGCAGACTACTAGTGGGTAGGGTCATGTGTAATGTAGTAATGAGGTGTGATGAATATTTACTGTTTTTTCAGCCAATTGTATTACTGTATTAACCCAAAACTACATAAAAAAGATAGTAGAGGTAAATATAAGTACTAGATTTATTGCAATATAGTAAATATATAGTAAATATAATATTTACTATAATATCTACTAGAATTTACTATAATGATATGTCATATATTTGGTAGTCAAATCAGTTTAATGCAACACAGGGCCGTAATTGTCTGCGAGGAGCGTTGCACTATGACCCATGTAATCGGTAGCCATTTCCAGCAGGTGTTCCAGACCTGTAAAAGATGGTGTAGGTATTACACGGCACTGTGAAGCTGGACGTCAGGCATCTCAGGGTGACGTTAACGTAGCAACACCTTGCGTTTACATCAAATCTCATGTTTCACGCTGTCCATGTGACATCAGGAAATGCATTGTGCGGTCACAAAAAACAACAACAATATGCTCTCTGGCTATGCTTAAGGTTGAGAATCGGCCCTTGTGAAATCCTTAATGCAGTCTTCAAGTCAGGTTTGACCTGCGATAGTCAACGCAGGTCAGAGTATTCACCCCAGACAGGAACTAGGTGGACAAAGTGTGAGTGTCTGGAGTGTCTGGAGTTCATCCCGGGAAACCTCATGGTCATGCTACACGTCCCACTACACAACCCACTACACAACACACTACACATCACACTACACCACCCACTACACCACCCACTACACATCACACTACACATCACACTACACAACCCACTACACAACCCACTACACAACACACTGCACATCACACTACACCACCCACTACACAACACACTACACATCACACTACACATCACACTACACCACCCACTACACAACACACTACACATCACACTACACAACCCACTACACAACACACTGCACATCACACTACACCACCCACTACACCACCCACTACACATCACACTACACATCACACTACACATCACACTACACAACCCACTAGACAACCCACTACACCACCCACTACACAACACACTACACAACACACTGCACATCACACTACACCACCCACTACACAACACACTACACATCACACTACACATCACAATACACAACACACTGCACATCACACTACACCACCCACTACACAACACACTACACATCACACTACACAACACACTGCACATCACACTACACCACCCACTACACAACACACTACACATCACACTACACAACACACTACACAACACACTGCACATCACACTACACCACCCACTACACAACACACTACACATCACACTACACATCACACTACACAACGCACTACACAACCCACTACACAACACACTGCACATCACACTACACATCACACTACACAACCCACTACACAACACACTGCACATCACACTACACATCACACTACACCACCCACTACACATCACACTACACATAACACTACACAACCCACTACACAACCCACTACACAACACACTGCACATCACACTACACATCACACTACACCACCCACTACACATCACACTACACATCACACTACACATCACACTACACAACCCACTACACATCACACTACACCTCACACTACACCACCCACTACACATCACACTACACAACACACTACACATCACACTACACCACCCACTACACATCACACTACACATCACACTACACATCACACTACACAGGAGAACAACACGAGTCTATCAGACCTAAAAAAAACCTGACGATCAGCAGTGGATAGAATAAAACAAGAAGCCCTCAGTCCAGGATTATCACACCTTCTCAGCCCCATAAAGCATTCTTTTACCTCCCCCCCCTGCCCCCAGCAGGGGCAGCCACACTGAACTTCATCTCTGATTTGTAAGCGGGTCCTGAGGGCACCAGGCCTTTCCTGCCCCCATAAATACCCACCCGGCCTCGCACGGCCCACAAATCAACGGCAAACAAATTCAAGATGCTGTTCTTTCCTCCTGTTCTCCTGGAGACCGCGACTGGCGCGTTTATGGAGCGCACCACGTGCCATATGTCACATGCTGCAGTGTTAAAGCCACTTTGGAAAGAGTGATGAAAGTGGAAGTCATAGGAAATCAGATTTCATCAGTGATGGTTTTTGGAGCTGGAGCTGGAACGTAACGCTGGGGACTCTACTGCCCCTGCTGGTGATGAAGGGGAAGACGACTTTGGTCGTGGTCAGTGTGGTCAGTAATTATCATCTCCACCCTTAACATTTACACTCACGTCTGAACGCACTGTCAGACACTACTGACCATTCAAATGAAAGAATTAAAGAAACACGTTAACTGAGAAGTCAGGGTGAAACAGTCCCACGGGTAAACCTAAAGACTATACTTCTGTTTATCTATTTTCTGTCAGTCATATGGGCCTCCCTCCCCTTCTCTCTCTCTTTCTCTCCCTCTCCCTCTCCCTCCATCGCTCCCTCTCTCTCGATCCATCTTTCTCTCTCTCTTTCTGTCCTTCCTTCCGAGAGAATGATGTGTGACAAAGGACACGCTCTATTATCCAATCAAAATGAAGCATTGATTATTTGTGGAAACATAAGCGCAAATCAAATCAGCGCTCCCCAAATCAGACGAGCGGCCACCTACCCAAGCGCACGGGAGAAGTGAGACGATTATCGAGCGATTGATTTTGTGGGTGGTCCATTCCTTTTCTCCCCGCTGGTCTCTTTCTTTCCCTCTGTTCTTGTAAAGGGCCGAGACAGCCTCCGGACTCCCCCACGGCACACTACATCTCACATGCTACCATAAAGCCAATGTTCCCAGAGTTCAGATGAAACCTTTCTCTCGGCCTATTATATATTTTCCTTTCCATTTCGCTTTAATAGCACAAAAATTGGCTACATATTCTTTTACAGCCCCCCGACGCCATTACTGGCGCGATGGCATGGGATTATTTATGGAAACTATTTTGTGCTTACTTACGTCTGATGGTCTCCCGCCGCACAGCTCAGCACACCTGTGCTCCATTTCAGCAAGCCTTAAAGCCAATTCCTTACCAGTCCACGGGGTTGCCTTGGTGTCCTGCACAGGCTTGGGGTGTGCGTGTGTGTGCGTGTGTGTGCGTGTGTGTGTGTGTGTGTGTGTGTGTGTGTGTGTGTGTGTGCAGGGACAGGAGGCATTTGGAGTGATAAGTGAAAGGCCAGTGCAGAAGAAATACTCAAAACACACTACAGAGAGGAGGTGTGAGGCAGGGTGTGGAGACGGCACAGTGAGGCACTACAGAGAGGAGGTGCGAGATGGTGTGGAGACGGCACAGTGAGGCACTACAGAGAGGAGGTGCAAGGCAGAGTGTAAGGAGGGCATGGTGAGGCACTACAGAGAGGAGGTGCGAGGCAGAGTGTGGTGATGACGCAGTGAAGCGCTACAGAGAGGAGGTGCGAGGCAGTGTGATGACACGGTGAGGCGTTATAGAGAGGATGTGCGAGGCAGAGTGTGGCGATGACACGGTGAGGCGCTACAGAGAGGAGGTGCGAGGCAGTGTGATGACACAGTGAGGCGTTATAGAGAGGAGGTGCGAGGCAGAGTGTGACGATGACGCGGTGAGGCACTACACTCCACGAGCCGAGACACAGAACAGAGGAAGACAAAATGAGAAACTGCTTGACACAAAGTGACCAGTGTTGTCCAAGGTGACCAGTGTTGTCCAAGGTGACCAGTGTTGTCTAAAGTGACAAGTGTTGTCCAAGGTGACCAGTGTTGTCTAAAGTGACCAGTGTTGTCCAAGGTGACCAGTGTTGTCTAAAGTGAGCAGTGTTGTCCAAAGTCTTGTACGCCTGGACAGTCTTTTCCAAATCAGTTCCAATCATCAATAATATTTAATAATTCACCTTTACCTGCTCTCAGGCCATTTCTTATTATCAGCTTCAGAGGAAGTATAATGGCTGAATTACGAGCATTTAAATTATGATAACTGGGCAATAATGGCTTTAGTTATGACTGTCATTTTCTCCATAGCAGTACTGTTCCATGATGTGACTCCACAGTGTCCTGAAAAGGGTCTCTCCACAGTGTCCTGAAGTATCCCTCTATATTGTCCTGAAGAGTGTCTCTCCATGGTGTCCTCAAGAGGGTCTCTCCACAGTGTCCTGAAGAGTGTCTCCCTACAGTGTCCTGAAGAGTGTTTTTCCCACAGTGTCCTGAAGAGTGTCTCCCTACAGTGTCCTGAAGAGTGTTTTTCCACAGTGTCCTGAAGAGTGAGCCTCCTGCTCTGTTGTCAGTTTGGCCCCTTTGTCACTGCCATAAAGGTCAGTAAAGGTCATTCACGACCTCCTACACATCACACCGTATGTGTTGCATTTAAATTCTTCCTCTGCCCGGCAGGAGCAGCTGCACACGACCCACACTTAGAATGAGGCCGAGGAGGTTAAAGGTCATGGCTCCCTCCCCTGCTTGGCTCATTTCATGGCTAACGACCCCTGCTTGGTGAGGGGGATGGGTGGGTGTGCCTGCTGCTAGTGAACAGCAGCGCACGGCCGTCCAAACATGCTGCCCACGGTAGTGCTAAAACCATCTTTACCAAGCCAGGACCATAGTGGGGAGTCACTGCAGAAATTCGACAGATGCAGTTTACAATTTTCTGCGAGTCACCTGGAACTCAGCAGTTGTGAAACATCCTTCATGTATGAAGAGTTCTGCTGGCGTTTAAACCCAGTCCATGTGCAGGACTACATTCTGTTACTCCACCACACCTTTGGGACCTGCCTTTTTCATAACTGTAGTAACATGTTATAGTAAAAGTACAGAAGACGGTAGATAAGGTCTGGGATGCAGTGTGTGGAGCATGTATAACTGGGAACAGACTCAGACTCAGACTCAGACACAGACCAGACTCCGTTCTCCTGTGAGTGAGTCATTGTCCAGTAGGGGATAAATGGAAGAACTGGACACTTCTCTCCTGGTGACTGGCTTTTATCAATAATTAGTACTTGTACAAATCAATCCATGACCCTGAGACTTCCTCTTCATGTGGACTTCTGATTCCCTTATACAGTGTCTCACACACACACACACACACACACACACACACAAACACCTCTAACAGGATCATGGCAGCGCGTGTCGCGTGCTACGCCCACCGTGTCGCGCTGGTCTTTTTTAAAGATTTGACTGGAGATGCTCTAAATTGTGTGAGCTTAGATAACGCTCTCCATCACCTTCCTCGGCTGAGAGCGTGGACTCCGTGTGCTGGGGCAGCTGTGTGCTGGGAGATATCATTCAAAACGATGAGCTATGGACAATGAGCTATAACCCCACGCTGACAGCCAGGAAAAATGCCTCCACTTTTTTTCCAGGGTGTACAAATGGCGTTTGGGTACGATAACTCAGCGGCGGACACTTCATTCCCCATCTGGAGCGCCTGGACCCAGTCAAAAGCTATTATGGCATCTTCTTTATTAGTAGCCTGTGGTTTTGGTGTTGGGCCGCTCAGATAAATACAGCGCAAATGCCACTTCACCCGGAAATATTGGCCCATTTCTCTATTGCATGACTGGGTCCAAATGCTGGCGTGTTGCAGTCGTTATAAACCTTTTAAAGTCACACGGTGCTGCTCCCTCACATCAGTCATGCGGTAAGGACCATCATTTGCAGGCCAATAGAAGTGATCAGTAGCGTTCCCCCGGGCAACAGCTAGGCATCGCGGTCAAAGGAATTGATTATCACTTTATCATTTAACTTGCTTTGAGGAATAATAACTCACATTAAAAGGACCAAATGGCTTTGCATAGATCTGAGAACGCCAGCCATTTAAGAGTAATTGTGTAATTCGTCATTTGCTTTATAGTTTTTTGCATCTCTGCAGGGACTCACCAACTGGAACCGGGTTGTCACCTGTGAAGTTTAAATTTCTCCCGCGATGCTTTAATACATTGTCAGGGTGACGCGGGTGCATGCAGACTTCATAAGGTGACAGCAGTTTTATCGTGCAGTGCCTCGTAAAGTCACGTCATCTGTAGGAAGCTCCAGACACTTATATTAAACTATTCTCTCTCTCTCCCTCCCTGTGTGTGTGTGTGTGTGTGTGTGTGTGTGTGTGTGTGTGTGTGTGTGTGTGTGTGTGTGTGTGTGTGCGCGCGCGCGCGCCGGAAGACCAAGTGATAAATGGTCAGGAATAGCTTCAGACGGTCAGTAATAACTGTGTTTTTGAAGACTGGAACGCAGCAACAACGTTATTTAAGCAACACATGACGTATAATATATATATTTAATACGTCATGTGTATAATACGTATATATATATATATATATATATATATATATATATATATATATATATATATATATATATATATATATATATATATAT
Organism: Electrophorus electricus; assembly: GCF_041902795.1. Classification (NCBI taxonomy): domain Eukaryota; kingdom Metazoa; phylum Chordata; class Actinopteri; order Gymnotiformes; family Gymnotidae; genus Electrophorus; species Electrophorus electricus. The sequence goes on along the minus strand of NC_137506.1, from coordinate 2,221,321 downwards.
ATATATATAACTATTTTCAGTTCTACTTTTTGTTTGGATAACAATGAATTATCCCAACCGAAATCGGCATCTTCCAACATTTCCTCTGGAGGAAATTTCGTGGCTAAGGAAAGCTGTCCGTGTGTGTGACGCGTGTCGCTGCTGATCTGTCCCTTTGTGCAAACGTACCCATGCCTCCCCTGGAGCCCCGCGCCGCGGCTTTCACAAAAGCCACTTGTTCTCTGGCATAATTAGGGATCTCATGGCTGTTCCGTGAGAGGGGGGCGGATTGGGGGGGGGTCTTGTTTGCCCATTTAAAGTGTGATTCAGATAATAGTGTTCTCATCAAAGGTAGCAATTACATTCATTACACGGGCGGCGCGGATCGCCAGCGAGGAAATTAAATGGCTGGAGAATAAAAAGCTTAATATGTACTTCCTTTATCCCATTTCTTTTTCCTTTGCCCGTCTTTCGAGCGCTGGCAGGGGGTGTGAAAGAGAAGGGTGTCTCGGTTATAAATAGTCCTGGGCGTGAAGAATAAATCCCGCTGTAGTCCTACTCCGCCCGTGAGCTGTAATAATGCGGCGTTTCTATAGCTGCGCGGATTAAAGGGTCTTTCTGCAGGACTAATATCCTCGGCCCTGTTTAAATGGCTTCAGCATATGACCGCAGCCTTTAAAAAGGAAAAAAATAAAATAAAAGTGCCCAGGGGCCTTTTGCGCATTAATACCCGACCCTTTTTTTTCACGCGGAAATGAATTGTTCTGTAAAAGCACAAATAGCGCATAAATCAAGCGCTTTGGAGGAGAGGGGAGCTCATTCATAGGCGTTTAAATGGGAATTAAGACAAGAGAAAAGATCCTACTGACTTACCACACGCAGGTGTAGCGACAGATGCCACATGCGAACAGATCAAACTCAACTAACACAAATCAAAATGAGTACCCATATTAACACATGCTACACTTTCAGATTAAAAAAATGTCACTCTGAACAACGAAACGGTTGTTCTGGCTTCTTAGTGAGTTATTGTGATTTGCTAATAGGGGAAAAAAAGCCCTTGAACGTTCAACGCATTCTTTTGACAACATTTCTTTTATTACTTTAATAAAAATATGTAAACAGAAGACTACAAAACTGACGACACAATACGGAAATGTGGGGGTGTGCGTTTATTTTGAAGGTGTATATATATATATATATATATATATATATATATATATATATATATATATATATATATATATAATATAAAAATCTGCTTTTACATTCCTCATGAGAAATGTCTAGCTTGACCAAGCACGTTGATGAATTAAAATAACCCAATGTCCCCTCACGGCAGCAAAGGTTTGTTATACCTAACACTGAACTCCTATTTTTTATACTTAACACTGAACTCCTATTTTGACAACAATAACTTTTCAACAAAAAGGCTCCACTTGAAAAATCGCATCAATCTCCTTCAACGGACGAATTATTGTCACCCTGTTTGAATAATTCAAAGGGAAGTGGCTTCGCAGGAAAGCTGAGCATAATTAAATTGCTATAAAATAACATTAGTGTTGACAGGTCATTAGGGATTGCGGTAATTGACTGCTTCAGAGGTCGTGGTTCAACTCTGCATGGCTGACTGTCATGTCTGAATTTGTCCCCAACAGTACCCCAAAACCCAAGAAGAAAACGCAAGACTATTCCATCATCTTTCTAGAATGTCATTAAACACACTCTTCTAATATTCTTCTACATAACCTATTATAATCTGGATTTAATTTGAAATATTACAGCACTAATATTTGCTCAACCTAAATCCCGAAAGATATGTACAAGCACAAACTCCGATAATATTACTAATACGTGAATATATGTTGAACAAACATAAAGGAATAATAACAATAATAATCTAACAACAACAATAATAACTATTATTATTATTATTATTATTATTATTATTATTATTATTATTATTATTATTATTATTACACAAAAATGGGCCTGTTTTAAAGGTTTTCATCTTTGTACAGGTTTGCCTTATTGTAGCCTCAGAAGGATCATCCATAGCTTGAGTTCATATGCCACCTAGAGGCTTAAAAGCAAACTGCAGGAGGGCTTCCCTTCTTTTACTCCGTATGATAATCATCTCACATTTAGTGGCAAAATATCTGCACGAAATATTTAGGTTAAAAAAAAAAAAAAAAATATATATATATATATATATATATATATATATATATATATATATATATATATATAGATAGATATATAGATAGATAGATATAGATATATATAGTGTGTGTGTGTGTGTGTGTGTGTGTGTGTGTGCATGCTAAGTTACTTTAAACGTATGCGCATTCCGCTTTACATTATTTGTCGTGTAACCGGTCATTCATCACACTCTCCTCAATGCCTTTCCTACAAGTCTGACACAAATAGGGCACTGCGATCTTCTGATAACTTCCCTGCTATTTAAATATTAAACAATATGAAACATAAATGAGTCAATCTAGCTATTTAAAGCAATGCAATTGGTTCAGGAACTCGGTACTTGACTTTTATAGTCAATATACAGCGTTGTAAGTAATAAGGCTTTAATTGACCAGGGCTAAATATCTGCCTTAGGAACAGCATTAAAATACAGCGGATATTTCTATGGTCATACAATATTTGTTTTTCATTCTATCAAGAATTATATCATGACCAAAAAAAAAGCTTCTGTAATAGGTTATAGAAGTGGAGATTATTCAGGATTTGCAAATATAAGATGCACTAGATATCATACAGTCAGCAGAGAAGCCAAACGGCTTTGCTGCACAAATAAACGGTCTTTTAAAAACAGAGAAACTGTTTCGTGAGCTTGTAACGTACGTGGGAACTGATTATTATGAAGAGCGGGGAAAGTGGGAAGCAATTCGGCGGTGCACATACGCCGAACCTTCACCTGGATGCGATTTTCTTTTGTTTTGCTTCAGCTGACGCTCTTTTTTTTAAAAAAAAATATATATCATTTCAAGGGTTGGCGATTTTTCTCCCCGGTGTGGACCTGGACTCCACACTGACCCTCCACCCGGACCCGGACGCTTCCCCTGCCTGCTTCACCGCCCCGGCCGCCTCGGAAGGTTCCGTTAGCTCCCTCACCAGCCTTAAGCCGTTTAACGGGCTGTCGGACCGGTTTGCCACCGCCCTTCGCCACCGCGTCCACGCCTGTGTCCGGGTCAGCGCGGCCCGGTTCGGACTCACTGGGCACCACATTCTCCTGGTCCCAGTTTAAAGCCCCCTCCCTGCGCCAGTGTTTCCCACAGCGTTCCTCACACACTCTGCAACCCGAGCCGTCTCATCAGATCTACCGGACCGAACCGAGACCGTGTCGACCATGGGGGAGGAGAAGGCAGAGACGCTGGACTTTGTGAAGGACTTCCAGGAGTACCTGAGCCAGCAGACCCAGCATGTCAACATGATCTCCGGCTCTGTGAGCGGGGTCAAGGACGCAGATGACCTCCCAGGAGGTAATGGCGGGCCAGACTGCGCTGAAATATGCTCCCAGAAAACTATTGAAACGAGCTTGGTCCAGTTTTTTATTTGTTAGTACCTATAACCGTCAAATGCATCCACACACCTGACATCCGGTTCGGGCCTAGGTCACCAGACGGGTGAAGACAGTCTTCTGCTTTATCTTCAGACTGGGATTCTGCATTGAACACTTTCGTTTTAGTAATGAACGTCGGTAGCATGGTCTGTGTGGATGTGATCAGATGAGCACTCGCCAAGTTCCTTACGTAATCTCGGTGTTCAAGAGGACAGGGGACAGTATCCTAGAATCCAGATCAGACTAGCAGCCAGTATCTGGGAACGTACGGTCACGTGCGTCTCCTATAAGTGGCCATATTCCTCCCTGAAACCCTTGCTGTGTCTCTTGGCAGACCGGTTAGGGCTGGTTGCTGTCTTTAGACGATGGGCAACAGGTGGTGTGGGTAGAGTTCAAAGCAGTCTTAGATTTGTGAGTTTTAATAAACGTGTCGAGGTTTAACTGTAACTTTAAGGGTTGGCATTAATGTGGTTAAAATGGTGCAAAATTCTGCCATGGGCACTTGGCTCTGGATGGTGTGTTTTGGAATTTGCTTTAAAATGCTTGCTTTGTGATTTATTAAAAATGATAAACAATTAACAGCACTCATAATCTACAATCTATTTTTTGGACTTTTTTTTTTTATTATTTTTTTTATTTTTTTTTTTTTTTAAACAGTACAAACACTATAAAACACAGACATGTTTCGGCCTTAGTATTTAATCATTCTGCTATTAAAACAAAGAAATAGCATTGGCAAGTGCTGCAAGATTATAATGACTTTAAATTAACGACCAGACAAATCACATGAACACAAAAAATGTGGTATAGTCTTGTATGTCCTGCTATGCTGGTCCTGTTGTAATGTATATTACCCATTTTTGCTTTTCCAGACCTCGGGCAGAACGGCCTGGATCATCCAGCAGTGGACATGTCCCTGGAAGACGGATCCAGCATGTTGGTGGACGGGTTTGAACGAACCTACGATGGCAAGCTCAAGTGCCGCTACTGTAACTACGCAACCAGGGGCACTGCGCGACTTATAGAGCACATCCGCATCCACACAGGTGAGCACAGTCGCGTCCACGCAGGCCAACGTTCTAGTTGGTGATCAGGAGTTGAATCCACGTGTAAAGAAGCTCTCTCGTGTGGTCCACTAAACTCACGTGGTGGTCTGCTCTCTCACGTGCGCCCTCTGTCTCTACCCCCCCCCCAACCAGGTGAAAAGCCTCATCGCTGCCATCTGTGTCCGTTCGCCTCCGCGTATGAGCGCCACCTGGAGGCGCACATGCGCTCTCACACGGGTGAGAAGCCCTACAAGTGCGAGCTGTGCTCCTTCCGCTGCAGTGACCGCAGCAACCTGTCCCACCACCGGAGGCGCCGTCACAAGCTGCTGCCCATGAAGGGCGCGCGCTCGTCCCTGTCGCACCGCAAGATGCTGAGCGTCCTGCAGAAGCGCGGCAGCTCCATGGGCTATAGCCGCCGCCTCCTTCTCACCCTCAGCCCGCCCTCCATGGTCCTACAGAAGCCCAGCTCCGAGCAGCACCACCTGGGCGACTTCGGCCACGAGCTCCCCCCGCACGCCCACCTCCACCAGGAGGCCTACGATGGCCTGGGGAAGGACCCGCAGGCAGCCGGCGCCGCGGGCGGGGCCCCCAGGGAGGACCAGGACCTGCCCCTGGACAACCCGCTCAACCAGCTGTCCACGCTGGCCGGCCAATTGGCCGGCCTGCCCCCTGAGGCGCAGGGGGCGCCGGCATCGCCCGGCGCCGAGTCCCTCCCGGACGAGAAGCCCACGTTCCTGGTGCAGCAGCCGGCCGCGGCCCCGGCCGCTGTGTCGGCCGGCGCGGTCCAGACCTCCTCGCCCATCACGCCGGAACCCCGGCCGGCAGCGCACAGTGGCTGCAGCCCCGGCGTCGGACCCTGCAGCGAGAGGACCAGCACGCCCAGCGGCACCAACAGCCAGCCGGGCACGCCCACGCCAGGCCAGGACCCGCAACTGCTCCATCACTGCCCCCACTGCCACATCTACTTCCCCGACAACATCCTCTACACCATCCACATGGGTTGCCACGGTTACGAGAACCCCTTCCAGTGCAACATCTGCGGCCACAGGTGCAGGAACAGGTACGACTTCGCCTGCCACTTCGCCAGAGGGCAGCACAAGCCTTGAGCGGCCGGCCGCACCGCCTCCCGGCTTCCGCGCGGGATTCCACGATGCCGGCGGGAATCACATTCCAACGAGAAACGTGCTTTGTAATTTTGTTGTGGATTTTTTTTTTTTTTCTTCTATTTATAAGAGCTTGGATTCGGATTTCTGTGGAAACTCTCCAGAGGAAGACAGCAAGGGAACTGGACAGCAGTGTCTACCTGGTCCGTCTCTCACGCCTACCTGGTCGCCTTCAGTGATGTGCTTTTAAGACACATTTTTGAATGAAAGGCCAATGGAAGGAGAAGGGCTGTGTAGTTTTAATAAGAACCGCATCTGTGGGTATTGGTGCATCTTCAAAAAGTCCACATTTGTCCTTCTGGTTGATTATTGGTTATTCCTAATCCCATTTTCATCTGTGTTAAAATCATGGGAAGAGTGCCTAAAATGATATCTACATAGCTTTGATCAAGATGGCGCGTGCTTATAAAAAACTTTGTCTTTTGGTCACTTTGACCCCTACTACTGAAGGATAGCGTATTCTATTACAGTGGTTGCTGTTTATGTAGATTTAGAAACGATTGCAAAATGTCTAAATGTGGTGTTCTTCTAATAGAATTTACAAAGTGAACTT
>NC_137506.1:2175000-2210000 GCF_041902795.1 Electrophorus electricus | reverse complement strand
CATGCGTCACCACGGCTACTTCCCTGCACTTCAAAATAGGATTTTGCTCCATTGTTTTGCTTATTAACAATACGTAAAAGTGGCCAACGTGTTTTCTTTAACTTTGCAATCCGCCCACAAATGCTTGTAGTTCAGCGTTCTGCCACTGTGGTGGCAGCTTCGATAATCTAGAGCTTCCCTGATTTAAGCAAATGACGTCTGCCAGCAAATCAGAGAAGAGTTCTCTCCATGGCCATGACATAAATGATAATAATATGCCACATGCCGACGTGCTCTGTCCTCTAATAAACACTGACGGCGCTTCTGTTTGCGACGGCTGGCGGGACTTTTACCCGTTTCGCAGAAGGTCGTAGTTGCGAGTCTGGAAGTCGTGGTTCGGAGAGGCCACACAGCTGTCCAGGAAGACATCCAGGCTGCTGTCCTGCCTGGTCAGCTGCACCTGCACGTACACATACTGGTTCAGCTGCACCACGTACGGGGACTCCAGGACGGGGTAGGAGAAGCTGCTGGACAGGTAGAAGCGCATGGTGGCGTTGAAGCGTCCCACGCCCGTGATGGTGCTGTTGGCCACCTCCTGGGCCTGGTACAGGTTCCCCACCGTGGTGTCCCGCTCCATGTGGCAGCTGACGTGCAGCAGGAAGTACTGCGTCTGCCGCGTGATCTCGCCAGACTGAGAGTGCGCCGCCCGCACATTGTTGGTGTAGACGACGTGCCCGTTGCTGATCTGAGACAGGAGAAAGGGGACCAGAAGGTCAGAGGAGGTTCGGGACAGTCCTGCTGTGCTGCCGGTGTTCGCCTGCCGCTTTGCGTTCCATTACCTCTTTGTTGGTCCCGCACATGTTCAGCGGGAAGCTGAAGGACACGTCGTAGCCGACGCTGGAGGGCATGCAGTGATGGTCGTCCAGGTAGAGATCCTGCCAGCTGAACCCCAGTGAGCTCAGGTATGACCTCTGGATCACGATGGTCATGTTGCCAGAAGAACAGTTGACGTGACCTGCACGACAAGAGCGGCTCGAGTGAACCCAGAGACACGCGGCAAGTCAGAGAACCTCGCGCATCCAAAAGAATCGAGACGTAATACGAGACAGCTACACACTGCTTTCCTTATTTCAAAATAGTTTGGCCTTGAATTGCTGGTGAAAGGTAATTACTAATATTAGTAGTCATATTAGTGAGACATGCACTCTAAATGCTGTTTTAAAAGATTTGTTAATCATATATTTTATTTATAATTCAAAATATATACACATTAGGTTCTGCGCTGATCTTACTCGTGCGTGAGGGGCAGTTGTAGGCTCTGTGCTGATCTTACTCGTGTGTGAGGGGCGGTTGTAGGCTCTGTGCTGATCTTACCTGTGTGTGAGGGGCAGTTGTAGGCTCTGCTGATCTTACTCTTGTGTGAGGGGCAGTTGTAGGCTCTGTGCTGATCTTACCTGTGTGTGAGGGGCAGTTGTAGGCTCTGCGCTGATCTTACCTGTGTGTGAGGGGCGGTTGTAGGCTCTGCGCTGATCTTACTCGTGTGTGAGGGGCGGTTGTAGGCTCTGTGCTGATCTTACTCGTGTGTGAGTGGCGGTTGTAGGCTCTGTGCTGATCTTACCCATGTGTGAGGGGCAGTTGTAGGCTCTGTGCTGATCTTACTCGTGTGTGAGGGGCGGTTGTAGGCTCTGTGCTGATCTTACTCGTGTGTGAGGGGCGGTTGTAGGCTCTGTGCTGATCTTACCCGTGTGTGAGGGGCAGTTGTAGGCTCTGTGCTGATCTTACTCGTGTGTGAGGGGCAGTTGTAGGCTCTGTGTTGATCTTACCCGTGTGTGAGGGGCAGTTGTAGGCTCTGTGCTGATCTTACTCGTGTGTGAGGGGCAGTTGTAGGCTCTGTGCTGATCTTACTCGTGTGTGAGGGACAGTTGTAGGCTCTGCGCTGATCTTCGTGTGTGAGGGGCAGTTGTAGGCTCTGTGCTGATCTTACCCGTGTGTGAGGGGCGGTTGTAGGCTCTGTGCTGATCTTACCCGTGTGTGAGGGGCAGTTGTAGGCTCTGTGCTGATCTTACCCGTGTGTGAGGGGCAGTTGTAGGCTCTGTGCTGATCTTACCCGTGTGTGAGGGGCAGTTGTAGGCTCTGTGCTGATCTTACTCGTGTGTGAGGGGCAGTTGTAGGCTCTGCGCTGATCTTCGTGTGTGAGGGGCAGTTGTAGGCTCTGTGCTGATCTTACCCGTGTGTGAGGGGCAGTTGTAGGCTCTGTGCTGATCTTACCTAGGTTGGAGGGCAGGGAGCTGCTGAACAAGGCCTTGAAACCCCGGGCGACCACAGAAATGTCGCTCCTGAACAGCACAGTCATGTTTGAGGAGGAGGAGTGGAAGTTCTGCCGCGTGTCGTTGAAGCACATCGTTGCCAGCAGAGGGGAGTTGGTGGAGGGCCCATCGTACACACGCACGTAGTCACAGCTACAGCAGCGCTCCAGGCTATGCGCGCGCGAGCGCACACACACACACATCAATAATCTTAACGACCTGTCCTTACACTCTAAAGGTTCTGTCCTTGTGCTCCTGAATCTAAGGCTGCATTCAGACATTTGGAAGACCAGAATGTTCTGCAGTAACATGCAACACGTTTTCCTCCGTCACATACAGAACAATGTGACATTAAAGGTGCAAGTCAGACGTTTATCAGGAGCCATGATGTTAGCCCCTAGTAGTATTAAGAACGGTCACTCACTCAAGGTCTACAAAAGAGAGAAAGATCCGCTGTCCCGCTGGGGCAGACAGTTGCCATTCACAGTTGCTTCTGTCATGGTAATAGTTTGGGTAGAAGGGGCTGGTCAGGGACCCGGAGCCGGACAGACGACCCCCACAGCTTCTAGAATCTGCAAAAACCAAAATAGATTTTAAAGCTCAACACGAGACCCCAGTGGAGTTGAAACCCTCGGCTTGCTGCAGGTGAAGGTAATCTTACTGCACTGAGCTCTATTACTGCCTGAGACCTGCATTTGAGACTTCGGAGTATGTGGAGTATTTCCGTACTTGTAGCTGAGACGAGTTACCTGTTGTAATTTCAGGAATGTCTGTTGTGCTGTAACAGTAATCTGTGAGAGAGGAAATAGTAGAAGGTCAACATAACAGGTCGGCTTGGTCACCTCCATCCGTCAGTTCAGCTTAAAGCTCGCCCTTCTCTCACCGTAGTAGTCATGGCAACAGTTTCCGTTGTAAAGACATGAGCTGGAGCAGGAACAGCTGCTGAAGTAGTTGCCACAGTTCCACCTACAGGAGGGCAGCACTAATACAGAGAGAGCAGTATTATTGCCACCACCAACAGTAACTCCCACGGCACAGTTGTGGTATGACGGGCAGGCAAACTGCAGCAGTCCGATTCTCTGAACAAAGTTCTTATCATTATGCTAAGTGACGTGCATCTGTGAGCAGTGATCTCCACTGGGTAAATAATCACACTGAATCACATTTACATGACGAACGGAGTAAAAAAAAAATTAAAAGAGCTCTGCACATGTTCCGGAGAATTCCAAATCACAGATGTACCTGTGGGTGTCACGGGAGTGCTGGTGCCTATTAAACAAAAACACACAACAATGAGGAAACAACTCGAACAACAACAACTCATCAGCAGCAACATGAAACACAAACATTTCTGAGTTGATTTTATAGTTAATAAGAATATTTCCGCACTCGTTATGTGCAGGCGACGTTAGTATTCAACATTAGCACTCTTAAAATAGAAAACCGGAGAAGAAAGCACATTAAAAACATCTTGACACCTTCGTTAACCTAAATGACTTTTAAACTGAAGAATGAACAGGAGTGTATTGTGGTATGTTTAGCGAGAGACACATTGCTCCACAATGTCATTATATGCACATTCTGACATGTTATCATGTTGTATACACTGACGGTTATTACTCTGTATTATCGTATTTACGTGATTAAACATAAACATTTGTTCTTAAGCGTAGATCTAAAAAAAAAAAATCACACATGAGTAAAATCATTTGAAAAAATCAATCGGAGGAGAGGAAGTGGTTCATTTCCTTGGACAGGGCTTGGTGCTATGTTTGTGGCGTTGTTGGCTCACCTACAAACAGCCAGTGGGCGCGGAAACCCCTCCCAGACACGCTGCTGTCACTGGAGAAAACCACAGTCAGCTGGTTCCTGCTGGAGCGGAATTCCTTCAGTTGGCTTCCGCACAGCTTTCCCAGTAAAGGGTAGGACGTTGACGGGCCATCGTAGACTTGAATGGCATCGTGTCTGCATGGTGGACTTCCCTCCACGCTTAAACATGGAACAAACAAAAACATTTAAAGAACATTAAAGAACAGCTGTGTGATACCCAGTCAAACTCAGCTACGTAGTGGGATCAGTTAGAGGTGAAAGAGGGCCTACCTGACATTCCTGACATTACATGACACACCTGACATACCTGACAAATGCTTACCTCACAAAAGTGAATGTCAAGGATATAATCTTTGTCCCTGGACTCTGTATCCGCCATGAGCAGTGGGCGTAATTCGGGTAATTACTGGGGTACTGGGGACTCGCAAACTCGCCACTCCACTGGGTAAAGTAACCACCACATGATCCAACTACACCTAAAACAAAGTAACACATTCTACACATATTCGAAACATATTCCAGTCAAAATACCTTCAGTCTTCAGTCTTACCAGAAGAAACCTACCCGATGGGGTTGGTGTTCCTCTGTTGTCTTCTGTTGTCTGATGGCAGTAAGCTGTGAGAGACAGCAGTGAGATGTCAGCATCTTATCTGAATTCATATTTCACCGTCTCTTCCTACCAACCTGAGATGTTCTATGACCATGGTCCCTCTTTGCCTGGTTAAAAGTTCTCTTTAAGCCATATACTTACTTTTTGTAAGCTCTGGATAGTTTTTTCAGAAAATCTTTAATCTTTAAAATCTTTAAAAAGTAAATTTAATTCATTGAAATCCTTGTTCTTTAAAATATATGTGCAGCTTTAGAAACAGAGGTTTACCCGACCCCAAAGTGAGGCCAGTTATCTATCTATGTGGTAAGCATAGATTATTTTAGCTTTATTCACAGACTTCCAAGCATTTAAATACATCTAAACATTAAACATTTTTATATATAATTACGATGGTGAGAAAGAAAATATAAGCATATAAGATTTCTGGAGAAAGAGGATGTCACAGACAGAAGTCCTTCATCACACACACACACACACACACACACACACAATACCAAGGGCTGAGAAAAGAGCTGGAAAAGATGTGGGGGTAAAAGGCAACAGAAGTTCCCATGGTAACAGGAGCCCCCACACTGGGAGAACTGCAGCAGCAGATCCCAGGAACAATATCTGAGATCTCTGAGTAGAGGAGTGCAGTCGTGGGAGACCTCTGGGAGAGCACCCGAGCTTGAAGGAAAAAGAGACCGACCGGAGGAGGGCGAATAGGGAAATAATTTATATATATATGCCGTACCATTGAAATCCTGACAACAGTTTCCGTTGTACACACAGCCCGTGGTGCACGAACAGCTGCTAAGGTAAAATCCACAGTTCCCCCAGCAAGAATCATAGGCTAGCAGAGAGAGAGACACACACACACACACACACACACACACACTTCAGTACTGGTCTACACAGAGCAACTATAGGTCAGAGGTCAGTAAGAGGCAAGAGACTTCAGCCGTCGTGATGTATACCTGTTGTCCATGGCCACGATGTTGCTGAAATAGAAAGAACACACATGGTATGAACGCCACTGTGGCTCACACTCACTCCTAGTCTTGAGGAATCACTATTAATATTATTTTTATAGATTCTGACATGATCTGAAACTTGAATTGCAGGGGAAGGTAACTTGCCTGTAAAGGTGACTTCCACCAGGAGCGAGCCCAGGAGAGCTGATACGATGCCCAGCTTCATGTTTGTGTCGAATCTTGTGTCAAACCTTGAGGCTACATGGCTTATATACCCACACTAAGCGAGAAAAATTTCCTTATGGCCGTGCGGATCCTGGAATTCTCTGTAAATGAGTCACAGTGCATCAATAGTGTGGGAAAGACACTGCTGTATTATTTAATGTTCTCTGTCAATATTCATTAGCATTCATGTCTACACAACAGTAGACACAAACACAGAACCCAAGATATTGCATTTTTTTAAATAACTTAATTTGTGATTATTAGCACCATAGAGTGGCAGTATGAACAAGTTGGCTCTTAGTCATGAGGAAATAATAGTCAAATTCATTAGTTTGGTTTAATGTCAAAATAAAATTTGGTATACCCTATAAATATGCTTTGAAATTTCCCCATGTTGGCATATTTTACTCACATGAATATTTTTAAGTATGTTTATTTTAAAGCAAGATGAAAATACCAGAGAGACAAAACTCGTGAGTGGTTTAATGTTTTAAACAGTAGTAAAGTGAAGGAGGACATTGTGTAAGGTAGCAGACGTTTTTAAATGTGTGTACCTGCTGTGCCGAGAGCTCTGTTTGCTCAGGTGTGTATTACAGTGTATATTACGGTGAGTATTGTAATGCACACTTTTATAACCCATTACACACTGTCCGAGACGAGAACCTTCCCATGATTATTACAACTCCAGAGAAATCAAACATGTCGCTTTATAAGAGGATATAAAATATGTGACCCTTCATGCTGAATCACGCATACAACGAGATTGCACTGAGAAAACCAAACAGAATGTAATTCAGGAATGAATTACTGAGCAGGGCAGAGGGGCCAGTGTCCAGTGGGTCCGGTGTCCATGGGGGGCCAGTGTCCAGTGGGACCGGTGTCCATGGGGGGCCAGTGTCCAGTGGGACCGGTGTCCATGGGGGGCCAGTGTCCAGTGGGACCGGTGTCCATGGGGGGGCCAGTGTCCCGGGAGGGCTGCTGTCCTAATGTTCATGTTGATATTGCAAAAGGATATTTTGGTATTTACCATGTGTGGGGCTACTTTTTGACTTTGTGTATCCCTACACATTTTACACAAAGAGTATGTGTGTGGGGGGGGGGGGACAGGTAAGAGAATATCCTAAAACAGGCAGGCAATCCAATAAGGTAATCTATAAAAGATGAAAATAAAGACAGAATAAATTAACGATGAAAAGTAATAAAGTGCATTGTAGTTCTGAAAATGTCAATGTTTAAACTGAGCCAAAAGCCTAGCCAAATATGTTTAGATAGTATAGATTTAATAGCATGGAGTGTCGAAGCTCTCATAATATTCTCTGACAACTGCTTGCGTTTAAAAACAGCTAAATGCTACAAGTTTAGTCTTTACCTTGGTCAGGATTATCCGACTAGTCCCTAATGACCTAACACTCCTGTTTGGCTCATAACACTATAGCACATCAGACATGCCAGTCCTACAGCATTAAAGTGTGTAGACCTGTAGTAATACCTTGAAGTCGACTGGGTAATACAGCCCTACTGGTAATGTAAGGACTTAAGAATTGGGCTGATATTTCGCTCCTTGTGACAGCACTACCTACTGCATTTGAATCAACTGAAGCTGTGTAATCAATTCTCGTTTAAACTAAGTGAAATAGTTTTTTTTCCTAATCTGGGTGAAAGAAAACAAGGATCCGCCATTTCGCAAAAGCTGCTTTAGCAGTACGATTTTGTTACAAGCCACCATGCGGCAGAAGCTTAGACACGGTGGACGTTCATTTCTGACAGGAATCCTACAAGTTAGAAGATGATTATATGAGTAGTAAACACTATCACAAATTTGCTTATATCTAACTGTAAAAATGTGATTCATTTTAATGCAAACACACCACCCTTCCAAACTCAGTCACATCAGATAACTGGTGAATCAGTATGGACGGCTCAGTAACTTAAAGACGTGAGGACCCTCTTAATAAAGCAGAGCCAACAGCCACATAATATGAACTGTATAATATGAATTTGTATAACATTAACTGTATTATTACTATATATATATATATATATATATATATATATATATATATATATATATATATAAACTATATAATGTGAACTGTATTATATGAACTGTATAAAAAACTGTATAAAATTGTATAAAAAAAACCTGTATATGAACTGTATAACATGAACTGTATTATATAAACTATATAATATTAACTATATAGGAACTATAACAGGAACTGTACTATATAAACCGCATAACGAACTGTATATGAACTGTATCACATGAACTGTATTATATGGATTGTATAACATGAACTGTATTATAAAAGCTATACAACATGAACTGTATATGAACTGTATAACAGGACCTGTATGATATGAACTGTATACTATTAACTGTATATGAACTGTATAACATGAAGTGTATTATATAAATTGTATAAGAGGAACCGTATATGAACTAAATAACATGAACTGTATTATATGAATTGTATAACATGAACTGTATTATATGAACTGTAGAACATGAACTGTATAATCAACTGTATTATATGAACCGTATAACGAACTGTATTATATGAACTATGTAATATGAACTGTATAACAGGAACTGTATTATATGAACTATATAATATGAACTGTATATGAATTGTATAACAGGAACTGTATTATATGAATGGTATAACATGAACTGTATTATATAAACTATATAATATGAACTGCATATGAACTGTATAACATGAACTGTATAACATGAACTGTATTTTATGAACTGTATATGCACTGCATGACAGGAACTGTATTATATGAACTGTATAACTTGAACTGTATTATATTTATTGTATAATATGAACTGTATTATATAAACTACATAATATGAACTCTATATGAACTGTATAACATGAACTGCATTATATTAACAATATGAACTGTATAATATTAAACTGCATTATATAAACTGTATAGTATTAGCTGCATTTGAACTGTATAACATGAGCTGTATTATATGAACTGTAGAACATGAACTGTATTATATGGCTTCACCCTGTGATTAATGCTTTCAGAGGCATCCGAGGTTTCTTCTCTTTCCCCAAGCTGAACCATCAAATACCGCTATACCAGACATTTGTCAGGCATCATTTAAAGAAAATTACACATTTGAAGGAAAAAAAAAAATAGAATACATGACATAAAACCACTTCCGTTTCTTAACCAATGCCGTGAGTTGACTGAAGTGAGCTAGGGCAACTAGCCTAGCTTAGCCTAGCCAACCTAGGTCAGGGTAGATAACGTAGCTAGCCTAGCCTAGCCTAGCCGACCTAGGCAGGGTAGATAACGTAGCTAGCCTAGCCTAGCCTAGCCAACCTAGGCAGGGTAGATAACGTAGCTAGCCTAGCCTAGCCTAGCCAACCTAGGTCAGGGTAGATAACGTAGCTAGCCTAGCCTAGCCTAGCCGACCTAGGCAGGGTAGATAACGTAGCTAGCCTAGCCTAGCCTAGCCAACCTAGGCAGGGTAGATAATGTAGCTAGCCTAGCCTAGCCTAGCCAACCTAGGTCAGGGTAGATAACGTAGCTAGCCTAGCCTAGCCGACCCAGGGGGCAGGGTAGATAAAGTAGCTAGCCTAGCCTAGCCTAGCCAACCTAGGTCAGGGTAGATAACGTAGCTAGCCTAGCCTAGGCGACCCAAGGGGCAGGGTAGATAAAGTAGCTAGCCTAGCCTAGCCTAGTGTACATAACGTATCTAGCCTAGCCTAGCCTAGCCGTCCTAGGGCGGTGAAGTTAGACTCGAGGAGAGCTAAATTCTGGGGCTTCACTTTAAACCAGCACGGAAATCTCGAGTGCGTTGATGAACCCGGCCGTCGTCTTTCCTACCTGAATATCTGTAGATATCTGAGCGCTGGCGAGCCCTTAGCGTACTCCATCCAGCAGAAGACATACTACTCGGGTGAGATTTTCCAGTTAGTCTTCGTTTCCAGTACCGAGCTAAAGTTGTTCAGACAGCTAGCTTAGCTGAAAACGCTGACATATCCAGTGTTGGCAAGTTTCCTTTTCTGCCAAACACTTGTTGCTTGAATATTTTTGCTTGAACCTAAATACAACAAATCTCGGTTTTGTCTAGCGTTAGCTAACATGTTCGTATGTTTATGTCCTTTCTCTAGATCATGATCATTGTAGCTACCCAGTGTATCTAACTTCAAATGTTGGCAAGATAGCGATTTCTGGGTTAGGGTTAATATCTAGGACTAGGGTTATATCTAGGGCTAGGGTTAATATCTAGGGTTATATTAAGGGTTAGGGTTAATATATAGGGTTAGGCTTATATCTAGCTATCTAACTTGAATAAGTAGTCGTTTAATCTTCACTTTTGCTGGGTAGCTAGAATACAAAAATATCTCGCCATGCGTGAGATTCACAGATTGAGTGTTTTAAGGCTTCCTCGGGCTTTTCTCGCTGAACTTCAGTGCTGTTACAAGATTGTTCAGTGATCGTATGGTGTGTTGTCACTGCGTGCTGTTAGGATTATTATGCCCGAGCTGTGGGCCATCGCTCTGCTATCAGAGACTTAACACAAGCGTACATTAGTTGTCTTGTCTTAACACAAACTCGCCCACCGCTCCAGATGCTTATATAGTAGTCTATGTCTGCTTTGTGTTCAGATTGGATCACCTACGTTGACTTTACCTCGGTAGTTGGTTATTGCAGTTTTGAGCCACGGTGTCTATTAAAGAGCTTAATCTGACACATCCAGCATTTATTACGAAGGGCTTGTAGTTTATGGAATACAGTAGAGCACTTCTCATACCCATAACCACCGCAGAGAAAGCCATCCAGCTGAACTGGAAATCAAGAAACAGCATTAACATTACTCGCTGAAAAAAAAGTGTCCTTCCTAACACCTGCCCGTATCAATAGAACAATGACAAGAATACAAGATAATATTTTTATTAGCAGGGGTCAGTGTGGGTCGATGCTCATCTCACTCTGATCTCATTGCTCATATGTTTGTTTGTTTTTTGGGGGGGGGGGGGGGGAATTGTATGTTCTTGACAACTTGATAGTCACATGAATCAAGCCAGGAGCCATTTTGAGTCAGAACTGTTATTAATTCTTGTTAAAATGCAGTCAGATGACCCTTTTCTCATACAGGTGGCCGTCAGACCGCAGAGATGTGTTCTTTGGTTCTTGGACTGAGCCTGGAATATCTTGTTTGATGAACAGTGCCATTATTGTACCGTTTGAGCTTGAGATATGATAGATGTTGGTGCCTGTTTCTACATGATGCCTCGGTACATGTTTTCAGTGCATTCCCCCACATTCATAAGATGGTGCTTGAGTGTTTGTTTGTCTGTAACAAGCAGGGTTTAAATTATGGATGTCTGAATCCCTGTAACGGAGATCCAAAGTGCAGCTCATATGTATCGACCTGTGTGTCCACATAAATGTTTTCAATGTAATAATAAAGGCACAAATAAATCCCTCGTTGGCACTCAGACTCTGAGATTGTTAAAATGAGGTTAAGGAAGTGAAATGGTACATTTTGTACTGTCATAACTTTCCAATTACAGATTTTATCTGATGCTGTTGAACTGTAAATATTCTAGCTGTCCAGTTATCTATTACACTCTGAGCCTGAACAAATAAGAGCCAAGATTAATTACTGAACCTCCGTTACCTATCAGGAAATAATCTTTACATGCACACTTGTTGATTAGTCAGCCCTAACGTTGAATTTGACGTTTCTAAAGCCAGTATTGTGTTCTGCACGAGACTGTCAGAGAGGAAGTTGCATTCAGCTTGATGGCTGAATAAATGAATTTCAGTGAAATAACCCAGTTCAAACAGGTCGACATGCAGAGAGCGTCTGGTAAGATGTGGAGAACCTCTGTTTTTCACAGTTTTCACCAGTGAGTGGATGTTACTAGGAAGTGCAGGTGATGGGTTTAGTAGTACTGTTCCATCTGTCTGTCCTCATCTCTCTGCAGGTCCAGTGGGCTGTGAAGGGTTTGAGTTTTCAGTGGCTTGTGGTTTTTGCTCTGCTCTGTAATTTGTTTCTTGGGATGTCACCCCAGCTAAACAGCAAGTCCCTTTGTGTCAACGTAGGAGGCTGAGTGTGAAGAAACGTAGATGATCCAGAATAGGACAAGGCCAGGGAGACGCGAGTAGGACAAGACCAGACTTGTCTGGTGGTCTCCCAGCTTCAGACGGAGAGTGGTGGGATGAGAGGATGAGGCTGTGGGCAGGTATTGGAGGGAGGAGTTAACATCTGTCTGGTTCACAAACCAGACAGATCGCACGGTTCTCAGCCGCCCAACATTCATACAAGTTCATCATGATAAGTGCTAAGATTGAGAGATAGATAGATAGATAGATAGATAGATAGATAGATAGATAGATAGATAGATAGATAGATAGATAGATAGATAGATAGATAGATAGATAGATAGATAGATAGATCTCAATCAATTTTTTATTTCCCCCCCCCCCCTGTACATTTTTTTTTTATATGTTGGATTCATCAGCTGCTTGGATGTTACTGAACAGGGTCAGGTTATAATGTTTATATTATTCTCTCTAGACTAGCCTGGTTACAAGATAGGAACAAGCCTTTGGTATAATTCACTATAAAACAAGTATACAAGTAAAGAATATGTCATAAAGATATGCTACTTTGTATGTGTTTTTGCTTAAATTGTGAAAAAGTTCACATCCCCTTGCTTGGTATTAAAATAACTGTAAATCTGTAATCTATAAAATAACTAATCTTATGGCTGTGCTACAGGTGATTAGCACTTCATTAAGTAATTGGTGTCGGTAATCAGACAATTACTTAAGTGATTTAAACAGTGTTCTATAATGACCAAAGAATCGATATCAGATGGACCAGGCACCGTGTTATAGACTACATGAACATCAGCATTTAAGACGTTTTAGGGCGTTTTTACCCAGCTCGGCCTGACAGTGGTTTCCAAAAAACGTGGCCAATGAGAAACCTTTTTCCGCACACCTGATCGTGGTCTCTCATTTTGACGCACTGCTTCAGTCGTTGAGGACCTGCTCCCTGGTCCGTTTTAGCTCCTAATACCCAGGTGCTGTATGAAGACTCCGTCAGGTGTGCCGGGTAAATCTCAGTCCGATCCTGTGCAGATGGTTACAGCTGCAGGGCTTAGTCTCCACTTGGCAGATAAATTCACTTCCTCCACGTTCTGGTTGGGGCACTCTGCGTTCTTTCCAGTGTCGCAAGGCTGAGCTGTTGCCTGACCCCAGAACACAAGGGCCAGCTCTGTGCTTCAGAGCTCTGTGCAGCCTTTGATGGGGTGACTCATGGCGAGCCTTGTTCTCTCTCCGGCCGAGGACACACCAGGCCTTGTTTGGGTCACAAGCTTCGTCTGGTGATTTCTTTATGCTTCGCCGTTAACGTCTCTGTCTCGTGCACAGAGCAGAATGAAGAGCAGTGTCTTCTCTTGGACAGCAGAGCAGGCTGAGACACTGCTCACACTCTCCATCGATTGACTTTAGCACTTTGTTACTGATTTTACGTGATTTTTTGACCTATCCGGTTATTTAGTGCTGTGGTTCCTCTTTGTCGGTTGATTCAGTGCGTCAGCGATGTCTGATTGTTTGACTCTGTTGCTCAACTCTGATGTCGAGTAAATGCTGGTGTCGTGCTGATCGTTAACCCTGTATTCTGTTATCTTATCGCTGTTGAGTGACAGCGCTACGTTTCCGATTGACACATGGAATGAAGTGGGGCAGAACTGAGAACAGTATTCCTGTTCCTCCTGGTGTTTTGTTATGCAGGCGTCTCCGGACGTGCCCGTCTGTCTGTCTGTCCGTCCTGCTGCGGCCGTGGGCTGGTGTAGACGGAGGGGGGATGAGTAGGGGGCAGAGCCATGCCTTACGTGGATCGACACAACCGCGTCTGTGGCTTCCTGGACATCGAGGAGCTGGAGAACAGTGGCCGGTTCCTGCGCCGGTACTTCCTGCTGGACACACAGCAGGGCAGCCTGGTGTGGTACATGGACAACCCGCAGGTGAGAACCACACGCCTGTCTCACGCCTCACACCTGTCTCACGCCTCACACCTGTCTCACGTCTCACACCTGTCTCACGTCTCACACCTGTCTCACGCCTCACGCCTGTATCACACCTCACGCATACCTCACACCTGTATCACACCTCACACCTGCACTGAACCTCTCACCTGCAACACACCTGTGTGTGTGTGTGTGTGTGTGTGTGTGTGTGTGTGTGTGTACATTTAAAATAAAATGAATTGTGTTGTTACATTGCTAATCTGTGCTTAATTTCCTTTAAGTGAGTTCTCATGTTTGTTTATTTTAGCTGTAATATCGCTTCATCTTAGCTAGTTATTCTCGTGGTTGGTAATTCTTGTGATCTGGGTTTTCTTTCAGAATCTGCCTGTAGGGACTGAATGTGTGGGCTCACTGAAACTCACCTACATTTCCAAAGTAAGTTTTACTTTAGGGTTGTACATGTTTTAGCAGCACTGCAGTTCATTTACTGAATGTATTCAAAAAGACATGTTAAAGTATAAGAACTCTGTATAAGAACTTTGTCTGTGAACATTGCAGCATAGCAGAGTTACTAGTTAATTTATCCTTAATGCCCTTTAGTTAGGAACAATGAAGCTGAGGTGTGTTACTGTAGTGCACAGCTCAGTTACGCCTTCTCTCCATGTTACTCCGCAGGTCAGTGATGCTACCAAGCAACGACCAAAAGCAGAGTTCTGCTTCGGTGTGTGTTGACTTCCTAAACACTCCGTAAGAAATAACCACTGTTTATACTTCCAGAGGACAGCGCGACACGGAACGTTATTTTCCACTGAGCAGTGAATAGTGATGATATTAACACGCCTTGTCTGACTCACCTCGGCCTGCTCGGAAGTTTAGTTTACTTTCAGACCTTTCATAAATATCAGAGTTTTACCCAGAGTGAATTTCATTAAAACGACGGTTTCTCATTATTTTCCTTCAGAGAAGTGTGTGTCAGTAACACTTCATGCAGCTATTTGTGTGTAGATGCAGTGACTAGTTTGTTCAATAAGTGTGCGGGACTGTGTGTAGATACAATGACTGGTCTGTTCAGTAAGTGTGCGGGACTGTGTGTAGATACAATGACTGGTCTGTTCAGTAAGTGTGCGGGACTGTGTGTAGATGCAGTGACTGGTCTGTTCAGTAAGTGTGCGGGACTGTGTAGATGCAGTGACTGGTCTGTTCAGTAAGTGTGCGGGACTGTGTGTAGGTGCAGTGACTGGTCTGTTCAGTAAGTGTGCGGGACTGTGTGTAGATGCAGTGACTGGTCTGTTCAGTAAGTGTGCGGGACTGTGTGTAGATACAGTGACTGGTCTGTTCAGTAAGTGTGTGGGACTGTGTGTAGATACAATGACTGGTCTGTTCAGTAAGTGTGCGGGACTGTGTGTAGATACAGTGACTGGTCTGTTCAGTAAGTGTGCGGGACTGTGTGTAGATGCAGTGACTGGTCTGTTCAGTAAGTGTGTGGGACTGTGTAGATGCAGTGACTGGTCTGTTCAGTAAGTGTGTGGGACTGTGTAGATGCAGTGACTGGTCTGTTCAGTAAGTGTGTGGGACTGTGTAGATGCAGTGACTGGTCTGTTCAGTAAGTGTGTGGGACTGTGTGTAGATGCAGTGACTGGTCTGTTCAGTAAGTGTGTGGGACTGTGTGTAGATGCAGTGACTGGTCTGTTCAGTAAGTGTGTGGGACTGTGTAGATGCAGTGACTGGTCTGTTCAGTAAGTGTGTGGGACTGTGTGTAGATGCAGTGACTGGTCTGTTCAGTAAGTGTGTGGGACTGTGTGTAGATGCAGTGACTGGTCTGTTCAGTAAGTGTGCGGGACTGTGTGTAGATGCAGTGACTGGTCTGTTCAGTAAGTGTGTGGGACTGTGTGTAGATGCAGTGACTGGTCTGTTCAGTAAGTGTGTGGGACTGTGTGTAGATGCAGTGACTGGTCTGTTCAGTAAGTGTGCGGGACTGTGTGTAGATGCAGTGACTGGTCTGTTCAGTAAGTGTGTGGGACTGTGTGTAGATGCAGTGACTGGTCTGTTCAGTAAGTGTGTGGGACTGTGTGTAGATGCAGTGACTGGTCTGTTCAGTAAGTGTGTGGGACTGTGTGTAGATACAGTGACTGGTCTGTTCAGTAAGTGTGTGGGACTGTGTAGATGCAGTGACTGATGTGTCATCACATGGCCAGCAAGGAGTGAGTGGAACGACTCTGGTGTCCTCTATGTGTGTGTGTGTGTGTGTGTGTGTGTGTGTGTGTGTGTGTGTGTGTGTGTGTGTGTGTGTGTGTGTGTGTGTGTGTGTGTGTGTGTGTGTGTGTGTGTGTGTGTGTGTGTGTGTGTGTGCGCGCGCGCTGACCTTGTGTGCAGATACCTACACCCGTGGTTCACATTTTGCAGACATTTCTCACGTCTGAACTATTTAAGGTTAAACCGAATCTTTCATTAACTGATAACATCAGTGTATTGGGTAAATAAACATCACCCCCGAACACCAGGCAAAAGACACACACACACACACACACACATTCTGGGTCGACTAGCATGGCAATGAACATTTGATTCATGACAACACACTTCACCTCTACTCATTTATACACTCATTCTCTCTCTCTCTCTCCTCTCTCTCTCTCTAGTCATTAATGCAGGAATGAGGAAGTTCTTCTTACAGGCTAATGACCGGCAGGACCTTGTAGAGTGGGTCAACGCACTCAACAACGCCACTAAAATAACTGTAAGAGTTTCTGAATTCCGGGTGTGTGTGTGTGTGTGTGTGTGTCTGTTACTGTGCACAATTTGCCACACAATTTACCCACAAGATCACTTCTGACTGGACGTTAGAATATTCACCAGAACGTTCTCGACCCAGCTGTGACACTGATGTGGTGGTACTGTTGTAGCAGGCAGTACTGTGGAGGAACCATGGCAACGGACATGATGAGATGTGGCAGTACCGTGTGAACGGGTACAGCGTTGTTGGGGGAGTTGTACACTGTCACAGCTATTAGTGTGTGCACATGCCGATGTGAGCAGCTTTGTCCACACCGGGCAGAGAGCGACTGTAGTGTTTCACAGACTGAGGACTTTAGGTACACCTGTTTACCAACACCGCTTTAATAGGAAGCTGTTGTTTCGTTCATAATTACTGTATGAAGGGATATTTCTCCTTCTCTCTCCTACACTGTCTGTCCCACGCTGTCCTACACCTGTGACTCATTTGCCTGCTGACAGTTGCAAGTTCTCTCTCTCTCTCTCTCTCTCTCTCTCTCTCTCAAGGTGCCCAAGTCATCCGATGTGGTCCATAGTTCTCAGTGTCAGAGGGCAGTGTCCGATATTCAAGGCAGCAAAAAGCAAGTCTCCTACCGTACAGACATCATAGGGGGAGTGCCTATCATCACACGCACACAGGTATCACACACACACACACACACACACACACACAGACACACACACGCGCGCTTCCTTACACTTCCGCTGCCCTTTAGCAGGAAGGGGATGACGGACAGACAGCCAGCAAAGAGAAGGAGGCATTGAGACGCCCCCATGGTCCCCTGTGCCGAGCCGCCCAGGAACAGGGCGTGATCAAGGCAGGCTACTGTGTGAAACAGGGCGCTGTGGTGAGTACTACCCGCTGTCCGGGGGCGCCGTGGTGGGGACCTTGTGATCCGGGGAACCTGTGCGGGGCCTGCGATGTGGGGACGGCCTGGAGCCGTGCTGTTCAGGGGACCGTGATGTGGAGCCCAGTGTTGGGGTGTGTGTATATGTATGAAGGCGTATGTTCTCTGTGTATGTGTGATTGTAGGATGGTCAGAAGGTAATTCTGTTGTATATATGTAATATTTTCTTTGTCTCTGTGTTGTATCAGATGAAAACGTGGAAAAGAAGATACTTCCTTCTGGACGAGAACTCGATCAGCTACTTTAAATCTGACCTTGTGAGTGCCACCTTTTAAAATCTCTCCTCTAAATAGCGTTTCCTACCGAGAAAGGGAAGGACGTTAAGACATGGAGTGAATGAGGACACTCCCGCGCCCACGACCCACGACCCACAGGCCCTGTAGCACAGCCCTGCTGTCCAGAGTCAGTATCCGTGTCCTTTGCTGCGTTGGGAGTCAGTATCCGTGTCCTTTGCTGCGCTGGGAGTCAGTATCCGTGTCCTTTGCTGCGCTGGGAGTCAGTATCCGTGTCCTTTGCTGCGCTGGGAGTCAGTATCCGTGTCCTTTGCTGCGTTGGGAGTCAGTATCCGTGTCCTTTGCTGCGTTGGGAGTCAGTATCCGTGTCCTTTGCTGCGTTGGGAGTCAGTATCCGTGTCCTTTGCTGCGTTGGGAGTCAGTATCCGTGTCCTTTGCTGCGTTGGGAGTCAGTATCCGTGTCCTTTGCTGCGCTGGGAGTCAGTATCCGTGTCCTTTGCTGCGTTGGGAGTCAGTATCCGTGTCCTTTGCTGCGTTGGGAGTCAGTATCCGTGTCCTTTGCTGCGTTGGGAGTCAGTATCCGTGTCCTTTGCTGCGTTGGGAGTCAGTATCCGTGTCCTTTGCTGCGTTGGGAGTCAGTATCCGTGTTTGGTCTCTGACGCTCTTTCTCGCTCGCTCTCTGTCTGTACAGGAGAAGGAGCCCCTGCGAATGATCCCCCTTAAAGAGGTTCATAAAGCCCAGGAATGTAAACACAGGTGTGTCCTCACACCTCCACGCCGCCTGTGTCGCCACACCTCAACTAGACTACAGATTCTTAATACACACATATCTGCATTCTAGCAGATTAATAGTCACTACATTAATACACACAGAAATAATGGGTTAATACACTTACCAGAGCAGTTACCAGAGCGGTTATCAGTTTCTTATTTGAGTGGTGGTTTGAAAATATACAGTGGCCTTTTTCACTTTTGTTTTATTGCAGTGATATTTTGATGCGAGACAACCTCTTTGAAGTTGTCACCACATCAAGAACATTTTATGTACAGGTGAGGACTCTTAAATTTGATCAATGAAAATGTGATCCAAACATTTCTATACTATTGGTTTTCTTACTTCTGGAGATGTGCGGTCATTCTAGTTTTAAAGATTCCGTGTAAAATAATCTGTCTTTGTTGCGTTTCTCTCGGCCTCTCGTGCTGTCGTGTCCAGGCGGACAGTCCTGAAGACATGCACAGCTGGATTAAAGCCATCTCAGGGGCCATAGTGGCTCAGAGGGGCCCTGGGAGAGCTACTGCACCTGTATGTACACACACACACTCTCACACGCACACGCATGACTTCACATAAACACACACGCGCGCACACGCGCATGAGCTCACGCACTCTCTCTCACAAATTTGCGTACGCACACACGAACGCTTGTGCATACACACATGCGTGTGCACACAAACACGCGCACACGCATACACACTCTTGCATGTGTGCTGCACACATGCATGCACACACACACACGCACGCATGTGCGTGCACACACATGCACACACGCAAGCACGCGCACACACACATGCATGCACACACATCCCAAGTTTGAAATCTCAATTCTCTGGTCATGAAATTGAACTCTGGATTAGTGTGTTAGTGTATTAGCCCATTAGCCCATTATTTCAGTGTGTATTAATGTAGAGATTTATAATCTACTAGAATGCAGATAGTGTGACACAGTGTGGGGGACACCCAGACGTTGTGGGGGTGTGGGGTGGGGGCGTCCGTCCACTAGGGAAGGTTCTTATTCAACACTGAGGCACATTTTAGTGCAGATAAAGGACTCTTTACTGGGGCCATTTATCACTCTCCGTAACACTGGCCTACTCATTTGCTCTCTACCACACACACACACACACACACACACACACACACACACACACACACACACACGCGCGCGCGCACGGCTTAATGTCCAGCTGACTGCAGTGTTGGGTTCGGGAGTCACAGATCTCAGTATTCTGAATATATCATACTACGTTTGAGAACACCCACTTCTCTCTAGATGTCACACTATCTCCCACTCACTCACACACACACTCGCTCTCTCATGTCCTCTAATGTGGCCGTGCGCTGTGTTGTTGCAGATGTATCAGGTCAGAAGACATTCAAGTCCATGTATTCACAGGTACATGCCATATGTCACTCGAGGCAGCACGTATGTGAGCTCCGCCCTCTTTAGCCCCTCCCCCTCGGGCCACTTTTTGCTTAGATAAGCAATTCACAGGCATGCCCGCGCGCACACACACACAGACACACACACACACCATACACTATAATGCTCATCTCATGCTGACATTTAAGAAATAACCAAATAACACATGTAATACACAAACACTACAGTTACAGGTGTTGGAGCAGTATTAGCATGACCAGTGTCACACAAACACTTGCTTAACCTGCTTTGCTGGACAGCGGCACCAACACACCTCCACTACCCCTCAGCTTTGGGTCTCCTCTCCTCTGCTTTTGTCTCGGCTGCCAAGTGGCTTCTCAACCAGTTTTTACATTTTAATTATTAATAGTTCATTTGAGTGTAGTTAATGATTTAAGATGTTACAGTTTCCTCCTGCCACACCACTGCATTCCCGTTATCCAGACTCCATTACCCCATTTATTATCCAGTCTCCGCCCACTCCTCCACATATCCAGTCTCCGCTCCCCAGTTAACCAGTCTCCGCCCCCAGTTAACCAGTCTCCGCCCCCCAGTTATCCAGTCTCCGCCCACTCCCCACCGTTATCCAGTCTCCGCCCACTCCCCACCGTTATCCAGTCTCCGCCCACTCCCCCCCAGTTATCCAGTCTCCGCTCCCCAGTTAACCAGTCTCCGCCCCCCAGTTATCCAGTCTCCTCCACGTTATCCAGTCTCCGCCCACTCCCCACCGTTATCCAGTCTCCGCCCACTCCTCCACCGTTATCCAGTCTCCGCCCACTCCTCCACCGTTATCCAGTCTCCGCCCACTCCTCCACCGTTATCCAGTCTCCGCCCACTCCTCCACCGTTATCCAGTCTCCGCCCACTCCCCACCGTTATCCAGTCTCCGCCCACTCCCCCCCAGTTATCCAGTCTCCGCTCCCCAGTTATCCAGTCTCCGCTCCCCAGTTATCCAATCTCCTCCACGTTATCCAGTCTCCGCCCACTCCCCCCCAGTGATCCAGTCTCCGCTCGCTCCCCAGTTATCCAGTCTCCGCTCCCCAGTTATCCAATCTCCTCCACATTATCCAGTCTCCACCCACTCCCCCCCCGTTATCCAGTCTCCGCCCACTCCCCCCCGTTATCCAGTCTCCGCCCACTCCCCCCGTTATCCAGTCTCCGCCCACTCCCCCGTTATCCAGTCTCCGCCCACTCCCCCCGTTATCCAGTCTCCGCCCACTCCCCCCCAGTTATCCAGTCTCCGCTCCCCAGTTATCCAGTCTCCGCCCCCCAGTTATCCAATCTCCTCCACGTTATCCAGTCTCCGCCCACTCCCCCCCGTTATCCAGTCTCCGCCCACTCCCCCCCAGTTAACCAGTCTCCGCCCCCCAGTTATCCAATCTCCTCCACGTTATCCAGTCTCCGCCCACTCCCCACCGTTATCCAGTCTCCGCCCACTCCCCACCGTTATCCAGTCTCCGCCCACTCCCCACCGTTATCCAGTCTCCGCCCACTCCCCCCCCGTTATCCAGTCTCCGCCCACTCCCCCCGTTATCCAGTCTCCGCCCACTCCCCCCCGTTATCCGGTCTCTGTGGCCCCTCTCGCAGCACTTTAAAGATGCAGTGACGTGGTATGTGGGACTGTAAGCACCTCAGAGACCAGAAGGAACCCTCACAAATGGACCCCGCATGCCGGCGCTCCGTAAACGTCTCCCCGATGGACCGAGACGTGTGTCCTCTTGTGCCTTGCCTGTTGCTTTTGCTGGACTAACGAACCTGTTTTTATGTTTGTCAATAACTTGTTTATGCAGGTAAACCTACGGCACACACTGGTTTACGCAGTCTCCTGTATGTTAATAACTCATTAAGTCGTGGACGCACATTTTCACAAACCGTTGTGCTCAGAAACTTGCTTTTTCTTAACTGGTGTGTTTACAAACAACCTTGAATCGGGTTACTTTTGCCTCTCGGCCAATGTCCTGATGTCGTGACGTCCTGTCTCTGCCCGGTTTGTCCAGTAAGGGCGGTTGCCGTGCCAGGCGGTCACTGTTGGACTGGGCACTGCTGCCTGAAGCTGCCCCCCTCGCCTGCCCAGACCTAAAACTCCTCTGCTGCTGACCATCTTCTTGCTGCTGTCTCATCCCGTTGTGCTCAGAAACAAGATTCTTGAGTTCGATGTGATGTGTCTCTGATGTAGCCGTGGCAAAGCGTACGTGGTGAGACGAGCTCACTGATTTGAGACGATCTTTTCTCTCTCCAGGAACATGGCGTTGGCTCCTCCTCATTCTACTACACACACTCGTTTGGCTCTGCCCCCTGGAAGACCAGCCCCGCCTTGCCAGCCTACCCAGAATGCCGTGGTGCCACGCGGCCTTGCGTGGGACAGCGAGCACTTCATGAGTCTACTGCCGTTGCCCCGGCAACATGCCCGCCTGTCACTGCAAGAGACCCACCTCTCCAAGTGACTCACGAGTCTCCATGGCGACGCCGCAGCAGTTTTGGTATGCATGACGCCCCTCCCCCGTCTCCTGACTTGGACGATGTGGAGCTACCAGTTAGTGAGGTCTGACTTCTGAACTTTAACCATTCACACTGAGACGACCCCTGACAGTGGAGGAATGCATCAAAAAGGAAGAAATGGGATGAGAAGTGTCCTGGATGTCTCCGCAGAGTGGACACAGAAGACGTCCTGATGATGGCAGAAACGAAGACAGAAGAGTAGACAGCGAGCCTGCCCTGAAATGCGGGACCAAAACAACTAGACGTCTGAGGGGAGGGTTTATTGGGTGGATGTGGGTGTGGGTGTGGGTGTGGGCGTGGTATGTGATTAAAAAAAAAATAATAATAATTCAAAGTGGGCCCATGACTATGGGCGTATTTTCTGTTTTTATGCGATGACTGTGCTAACCACTAGAGGGCGGTCTACTAACCACTGCGAGTCTCACAATCTGCACAAGGTACCCTGGTAGTGTAGTTCCTGATTCAGTCCGTTATTCTGGGTAATATGCGGACAGGAAGAAGGTTGTTTGCGGGGAGGGAGGGAGTGGCTACAAACCCGTTCCCTCACAGTGAGACATGATTGAGACGTTCCACGTCAGGTTTCTGAAAGGCAGGACATTATCTTTCTCAGGAGGTGCTCGTGATTGTGTGGAGTTTGGTGGCACTACACTAGAAACATTACCGTGTTACTTACACTGTAAAGTTTATGGAGTTTTCACACACTACTAGAGACAGAACCACTTTTATTGTTTCACCATGCATTTAACACTGTACACCAGGCTGGCTAACGTCTGGTAACACACTCACTAAACCTGGAAACACTGATGAGTTGGTCAGGTTAGCTCATCAAGCTGGGAGATGCCAGACCACTGAACTCTGTGTCCCTGGTCCCTGGTTTATATGGCATGTCTCAAACTGTTTTGTGTTTTGAGTGTTTTTAACATTGTAAATTTTTGCCCTACTCAACCCATGTGACTCAAAACCTGTAATGTACTGTGTGCTACTGTTCCTATCTCAGATCAGACCACACCTGAGTCTTCACACTTATGAAAACATTTTTCTAATTCATTTTACGGAGCTCCTTATGGGTCACTCCTGGGCCTTGTCTTAGAAAGACGATTAGTTTGGGAGAATCTTTTAGCGATGCGATGACCGCTACAACACGCGGTCCTTTTGATTAGAGGTACTCAGCTCCTGTCCTGTGGACAAACCGTCAGCGTTCTGTGCTTATCTACACACCTGCACACGTCCTGGAGGTCTCACGCAGCTGACGTGCAGGTGACCCACTGGCTGAGGGGGTGTGTCGACTAGACGTAGACTAGACCCAGGACTAGAGAGTGAAATTGGGGCCCAGACATCTCACGAGGAGCCAGAGTACCTGTGTCTCTTTCTAATTTTAACTTTTTTGCGTTTTGTTTGGTGATTGTAACAGTTAATATCTCATATTTTTGTATTATTTATTATGTGAAAACATTGAAGGAATAAACTGAACTTTAATTTACTGTGTTTAGTTTTTGTGAAGTGTACATAAGTGTTCATTTGTTACATACATGTCAGGGTTTTTCTTTTTAGTGGTTGATAAAAAAAAAAAAAAGACAAATGACTAAAATTGACAAATTGCAGTGTTTGTTGCCCACTTCATCAAACTACTGACTTCAGCACTTCAGCACTCAGCACCTCCGAAGCCACGGTAGTCTTTAATAGTTTAACAGTTGACAAAAACAATAAAGCTAAAAAGTGCTCGTTCATAAATTTTTCCTTTCTAAGTTTCATTTCCATTCATTTTAATTTGGGTTCATATAAAACTCACTGAATACGTACTGTAATAATGCCCTCTACAGGCGAAGAGATGTAACTACAGTTCACCTGTCGACCAGGCTCCCGACACCACGCAACGTTGCATGGCTGTTCAGAATGTCATCCCCTCTAGATTTATTATTCACAGCAAATTAAGGAAATGTTCAGTAATGTACTAATGTACAGTCAGGTATTTTATTACCTACTTCCCATCTTAGGTAAAGGTGTAGATCTGAAGGTCTGTGGGCACTGAGCATCATGGTAAACTGGGATGTTATGATGCTGTCACTTCACCTCTCTTTTGTCACTCGAGTTTGTTGACGGAGTGTGGCGGAGCGCTGATGTTCCAGGGTGCCCTCACACCCGTGTTTCCTTCTGGCTCTTTCCTTTTAGCTGTGCTGCCGTAGATAGATTTGCCAGAGTCTATTACTGCACGTTGTAGTTTTGCACATTATAGTAGCCCTGTCGTCTGTCCAGTTCCACTGCAGTTGGGCCCCAACGATGACACGCGTGTCTGCTAACATAACTGCTCGCCAAAGACACAAACCCTGATGAGTGCACCGGGGTCACAGAGATCGTGTGACCCTACAGGTTGAACCGGGATTCTTTACGCATTAACTGGAGTCACACAGTGTCGTTATGTTGAGTCAGCCGGGAAACCGAAAGCCTGAAACCTCATCTTTGCTACAGTCAGTGTGTTCCATGCTCCCACTCCGAGGTCTTCGCTCAGCGTCCCCTGTGTTCTCTGTGTCTCCTGCACTCCCCGACCTTCAGCATGAGGACTCCAGACTTATAGTGCCGCACACCCAGAACCCCAGGCAAGCGCCTTTAAACTGGACTTCAACTGGATTTGAACTTGATTACATTTTGGTTACAGTGTTAGGATTAGGACCAGGGTGAGAGTTAGGATTAGGTTTTGGTATGTGTAGCTAGTGAGCCTAAACCATCCTTGTCGTTCAATTATTTTGGATTTATGTTGGCCACCATCTAAAGGTGATATTACAAAATATGACTTGACTAAATGGGGCTCATTTGATCCAGCTCCAGGCTGTAGATTCACACAGTCTTTCTGGCCAGTCAGTTTAGACATCTTACACACTGATGGCACTTTTTAGCCCTCAATGTGTAGTTGCGCCTTCCTACTGTCTGTATACAGTACCATAAACAACACACTGGCTATAAAAGCACACACACACGTAAAAAGGTAGACGTTTAAAAGACGACACTGGCCTTAGCCGGACCCCCCAGTTCAAATAGTCTAGAACCACCACTCGGTTTTGGCCGGAGGTTAAGGCCAGAGATGGGACTAGGACTAGGTGTGTTTACGGCTGCTCAGGGTCCGTCTGCCAACTGCAAGACAGGGAGGAACGTATAGGGGTGATCAAACAGAACAGAGTGGGGACGCTGACCAGTAGGAACAGACTGGGCTCGTTGGTAGGGGACCTTAGAGACACAGGAGCTGTAGCAGAGGGTGAAATGGATGTACATTATGAGATAAATAATGTGATTTTGGAACACTGAAGCATGTAAATCTAATCTAGTAGACCCCCCAAATAAAACTGTGAACATTGAAAATTAGCATAGTGGGTCCCCTTTAAGTCTACTTCATGTAACATATCAACAAAATATCTACTAATGCATCAAGAGTACATCTTCAAGATAATTACTTCAGGGTATTCAGATGCTTCACTGATATGTTGTTGATATGTTTAGCACAATCCCACCATCGAAGCCGTTGGGACAGAGGACATCAAATACTGCCCTGTTCTCCTGTCAGTGTTGATTTCCATGGCAACAGTGCACATACATTTCTGTTAGTTTTTGTGTGTTCTGATTGGTGTAATAAATGTGACTGTGATTGTATCCAATCTCAACTCTGATTCGTTCTAGACAATGTGACAGATCCTCTGTTGAGTTTATTAATCATCTACATTGAAATAAGTCTTAATAAAACAAAATCATGAATGTAATAACTCAAAACACAGTAACATTCCCAGTAACGTAATAAGGTATTACAAATAATCAACCTGAAAATGTAATGATTCCCAATAATGTAATTACATTATTGGTAATATTATGTACTACAATATTAGGCAAGTTATTGTATTGTTTTATTACATTATGTTGATCAGTGTTAGTCTTTTATTACAGTCATCGTGTTGCTCCATGTGAGTCTTAGGACAGTCATCGTGTTGGTCAGTGTTGGTTTTAGGACAGTCATTGTGTTGGTCAGTGTTAGTCTTAGGACAATCATCGTGTTGGTCAGTGGTAGTGTTAGGACAGTCATTGTGTTGGTCAGTGGTAGTCTTAGGACAGTCATTGTGTTGGTCAGTGGTAGTCTTAGGACAGTCATTGTGTTGGTCAGTGGTAGTGTTAGGACAGTCATTGTGTTGGTCAGTGGTAGTGTTAGGACAGTCATTGTGTTGGTCAGTGGTAGTGTTAGGACAGTCATTGTGTTGGTCAGTGGTAGTCTTAGGACAGTCATCATGTTGGCAGCATTCCTTCACATCAGCTCATCCCTACATTTCCACTGACCCTCCAGTCTGTTGTACAGTTAACCAACCCGTTTTGGTTGCCTGTCATATTTCAATGCTGTAAGAGAACATGTATGCATACACACACCAGCTGCACGGTGGTTAAATCTTCACTTTTCCAAGAATTCCAAAGAAGAATTCCATATCCAACTCACGAGAAGGGTTGGAAATCTCTCTTTACATCACAGGCAAAGCTGCCTAGTACTGGAAGATTTGACCTGAACACGTTTCAGCTCTGCCGTGTAAGTGGAGGACAGCCGTTTGTGCTCCATGCTCACGTTAGAGAGGATGGCGAGTCAGAACTCCACATCCGACAGTCTGGTCAGGGCGGCACGCCAATAGCGTGCTTGTCGACGTCGTTCGGAAAGCGTGCCAGAGCGCGCGCTCCTGCGAGCGCGTTTATAAACGCCGCAAGCGTGGAGACGAGTCTTCCTGTAGCACGAACGTGAACGCGGAGTGAAAGGCAGCCCGCGGCGGACTTCAGCGCTCTTCGGTTGCCGTTTTCATTTGGAGAAGCAAACT
Organism: Electrophorus electricus; assembly: GCF_041902795.1. Taxonomy (NCBI): domain Eukaryota; kingdom Metazoa; phylum Chordata; class Actinopteri; order Gymnotiformes; family Gymnotidae; genus Electrophorus; species Electrophorus electricus. The sequence goes on along the minus strand of NC_137506.1, from coordinate 2,182,635 downwards.
ATGATCTGGGGGATGCTGTTCGCTCTCTTTTCCGTAGTTACGGTTTTACACGCGGACGCACGCCTCGGCAGACGGTACATCGTCGGTGGGTGTCCAAGTGTTTGTGACAAAACGATGTGCCCCACGATGCCAAAGGGCTGCTCCACGGGGCAGGTTTTGGACCAGTGCGGCTGCTGCCCGGTGTGCGCGTCCGGCGAGGGCGAGTCCTGCGGCGGCGTCGGCAAGCTGGGCGACCCGGTGTGTGGAGAAGGCTTGGAGTGCGCCGTTACCGGCGGCGTGGGACACTCGTCTACCGTCAGGCGCAGAGGGAAGAACGGCGTCTGCGTGTGCAGGAGCGGCGAGCCGGTGTGCGGCAGCGATGGGGTCTCCTACCAGAGCACCTGCGAGCTGAGGCGCGTGAGCAGCCGCGCGCAGAGGCTGCAGCAGCCGCCCGTGCTGGTCGTCCAGCGGGGCGCGTGCGGGAAGGGTAAGCGATCAGGGCTCCAGAGTGGGCAGCTTTGCTCAACTCTGAACGCATGCGTCTGTTGACCCACGCCTATTGATAAAAGTGTTGCAAGGTCAATTATATACCTTCAGCGCAAGTGGCTGCTTGTGTGTGTGTGTGTGTGTGTGTGTGTGTGTGTGTGTGTGTGTATGAGAGAGAGAGAGAGAGAGAGAGAGAGAGAGAGAACCAATAACAGCTTTGAGCTGTATAACACAGAATAACACTGGCACCACCAAATTCCACTCACTGGTTTAGGAAAGATTCCTTTAATGAACATTTAGTCACGGCATTAGAGACGCCACTTGGTTGAACACCTGCCACGCTCTACCAGTGACCCACCATTCTCCACCCTGCATCCAGAACGCTACTCTACCCAAACTGGTCTCACCCCACTGCTTTGTCAGTGTTACTATGCATTTAAGGCTGTGGTACCAGTAAAGTTTCCAGTAAGTGCTCTTCTGTATGTCTCTTTGTTTTGTAAAATATCCTTTTATAGCTGATATGGGGGGTTTGAGGAATTCTTTAGAATTGGAATGCTAAACTGCTCAAACAGCAGTTATACAGGGACACACACAATAAAGTTTTTATTGTTATACAGAGACACACACACTAAAGTTTTTACTGTTATACAGAAACACACACACTGCTGTTTTCACTGTTATACAGAGACACACTAACCACTGCAATGGCCCAGTAAGCCATGTTAGAAGATATAAATTAGAACTGGAATGTTTTTGTTATGTAGCAAAATATCTTGACATGAGTGTATTTGTGTGAGTGTAACAGAACATCTTAATGTGAGTGTGTTTGTGTGAGTGTAACAGAACATCTTAATGTGAGTGTGTTTGTGTGAGTGTGAGTATGGAACAGAACACCTTAATGTGAGTGTGTTTATGTGAGTGTGAGTGTAACAGAACATCTTAATGTGAGTGTGTTTATGTGAGTGTGAGTGTAACAGAACACCTTAATGTGAGTGTGTTTATGTGAGTGTAACAGAACATCTTAATGTGAGTGTGTTTGTGTGAGTGTAACAGAACATCTTAACGTGTGTGTTTGTGTGAGTGTGAGTATAGAACAGAACACCTTAACGTGAGTGTGTTTGTGTGAGTGTAACAGAACACCTTAACGTGAGTGTGTTTGTGTGAGTGTAACAGAACATCTTAACGTGAGTGTGTTTGTGTGAGTGTGAGTGTAACAGAACACCTTAACGTGAGTGTGTTTGTGTGAGTGTAACAGAACATCTTAACGTGTGTGTTTGTGTGAGTGTGAGTATAGAACAGAACATCTTAACGTGAGTGTGTTTGTGTGAGTGTGAGTATAGAACAGAACACCTTAACGTGAGTGTGTTTGTGTGAGTGTGTTTGTGTGTATGTAACAACACCTTAATGTGAATGTGTTTGTGTGACTGCGAGTATGGAACAGAACATCTTAACGTGAGTGTGTTTGTGTGAGTGTGTTTGTGTGTATGTAACAACACCTTAACGTGAATGTGTTTGTGTGACTGCGAGTATGGAACAGAACACCTTAACGTGAGTGTGTTTGTGTGAGTGTAACAGAACATCTTAATGTGAGTGTGTTTGTGTGAGTGTGAGTGTAACAGAACACCTTAATGCGAGTGTGTTTGTGTGAGTGTGTGTACCCATAGTCTTCTGAAACACTGTCTATGTGTTTTTACTGTCTGTGTGTATTCTGGGTTTAGTTGGTTTTATATCTGAATCACTATGAAGACTAACAGAAAACTAACACTATTATTTTATTTTAAACACAATTATTTTATTTTAAACAAACATGATTATTTTATTTTAAACACTATTATTTTATTCTAAACTAACACGATTATTTTATTTTAAACAAATATTACTATTTTCCCTTAGAACCCAGTTGGTACTGGTTCCTCACCATATGCTTCCATTTCAAAAGCCATTAAGCATCACTGGAGCTGGACCACCATCATCTTACATCCATAAAGGAATCGTTCCCCTCATTAGGGAATCCAGGCCGGAGGGAGCCAGGACAACGTTTGGCAGGTCTTGATAGGAGCATTTCCTCAGACAGGTGTAATAACGTGCCAAAGATTTGACAGGTATGTAGAATAAACAGCATTCGGCGTGAGCTTATGAAGTCGTCAGCCACTTCCTGCCAGAATCTCTTGTCCTGCTGGAAACAGCCTCACCTGGGAGAGCCACACTCCAGGAAGAGCTAGGGTTAGGGTTGTGAGCTCACACACAGCTCACACACACGCTCCATTAATGAAACATATGAGCCTGTATGTCTACACCAGTCAGATCTGTGAGAGCAAAGGAGAGTACGATTCTTTGCTGCTCATGCCTGATCCGGGGTCAGTTTCCCGGAGCGTTTGACTGCAGCTGTGGTGAGCGAGGTTCTAAATGTTAGAGGCACACAGCTGTTCTGTGGTCAGCCAGCGGCTGGCTCTTCAGTGCCAGGCTCTGAGGGTGTCTGGGCACCAAGCCGGGAATGACCTCATGCTCCGCTGGTTCTGTGACATGCTTATTTGAGCTGGCGTGATGTAGGTCAGAGTTTGTGCATCTGTGAGAAGCACGGTCCTGCTGTGGTGTTACGCGAGGAAGTTCACCTCACACTCTCATACCCCTGCCCAGGTGGGGCATGTCACAGAGCTGATAGAGAAAAGCTGGACACTGTTGGCTAGACACTGTTAGCTGGATATTGTTATTTGGATACTTTTGGCTGGGCACTGTTGTCTGGACAATGTTAGCTGGACACTGTTGGCTGGACACTGTTGTCTGGACACTGTTGTTTGGACACTGTTGGCTGGGCACTGTAAGCTGGACCCTGTTGGCTGGACCTTATTAGCTGGACCCTGTTGGCCTGAGTAAAAGAATCGGTTTGACAGTATAACCGATTGTTCTAGGCACCATGGCACCCAGAAGCCATGGGACACATTCAGTTGGTCACAGCAGTCCCATAAACGTGTGTGTGTGTGTGTGTGTGTGTGTGTGTGTGTGTGTGTGTGTGGTGGGGGGGGTGGTCAGTGGCTTCTCGGGCACTAGATCCCTGTAGTTGATTTTCACATTGGTCTCCATAACCTCAGTGGTGATAATGGCTGATTTCCATGGATGTGCCAGAACTACAGTTATGTGTCTTACTGGTGTACGTATACGTACACGCGCACACACACACACACACGCGCACACACACACACACAGAGTGGAAACCTCTCTGTGTGTCACAGGCAAAGCTGCACAATCCTAGACAATTGGACTTGCATGCTGCAGGAGATGCAAACTGAGATGTTGTGAAGGTGGCTTATTCTTCCTGCAGTCCATGACACAAAAACTAACTCAAATAAATGGAAACAAGTACTCAAAAACAAACACATAAACAAATACTTGAAAGCAAAACACATAAAGAAACACTTAAAAACGAAACACAAACAAATCCAGAACAAAAACACAAATGCTCAATTCAAAACGTAAACAAATCTAAAAAAAAATCAGACTTAATGTAAAATGGCTCTGAGTTGTCCTGAATGCACTCACAGCCAGTCCTCATATCATTAACATTTACATTTACGGTATTTATCAGACGCTCGTATCCAGATCGACGTACAAAAGTGCTTTGTCATTTCTTCATAGAATAAATCCTAGTACAGTACAGTAGGTCAGAGTTCAACATACCACTGAACTAGAATACTGTAGAAATACAGAGATCAACACTGATGCTGGATAGCAAGTGGAAGTTTGTTCCACCATCTGAGAGCCAGGACAGAGAATAGTCTCCATGCTTGTCTTCCATGAGACTTAAAGCCTGGTGTTTCAAGCCGAGCTGAGTACTTAAAATTCGAAGTTCTCGAGGTACAGATCGGACTTTGACCATCGACATCATGTATGGAGGGGCTGGTTCCTTTCTGGCTTTGTAGGTGAGCATCGAGGTTTTAAATCTGATGCAGGCAGCTACAGGAAGCCAATGAAGTTTCTCAGGAAAGGCACAGTTACCATAAACTACACATGTGGGATAAGTCCCCATTATTAACAGCTGTTCAGTTTCCACAGCTTATGCACATACATAAAACGCAAAGTTAACCAGCGACTCCCCCTAGCCATAGTGTCACAAAGTTCATGGTTCCATGAATGGCAGGAAATAGAACTATTACGTTATATTTCCAAAGGCTGCTGTCCACTGTGCCCCTGCCTCGCAGGCTGTTTCACGCCTCACTTGCTAGTCCACTCCTCTCTGCTTTGTCTCCTACACACATCGGTCAGTCGGTTCCCTGCCTTCACTTCTGCTTCTGCCCGTGAGTGAGTGAGTTCTCTCTTCACATCCAGCTGCTAGAGGCACAGAACGAGTCTCTAAGCAACACTGGTCAGATGAGAGGGAGACAGAGAGAGAGCGTGAGAGAGAGACCGTACACCGGGCAGACGTGACAGTTTCCGTCTGGAAACTTAAAAAGCTCCTCAGTCCCTCAGCTGTGTGTGTGTGTGTGTGTGTGTGTGTGCACATGTACAGTTGCAAGAAAAGTAATATCACACAAACACTGGTACCAAAACCCAACACATCTCTCCGTCACGTTCACAGTGCTTCATAGGCTGGAATATGTTAAGCCCGTGTATCGTGACTTTAACTGCCAGCTGGAGGCGTGGGTGGGCACTGCTGCAAAATGACACTGCGCTTCATGTGATGCCCATTATCAGAGGGTAGGGGTTAGCAGAGGGGAGTGAGAGGGGAGAGAGGAGTGAGAGGGGAGTGAGAAGGGGGAGGGGAGAGAGAGTCATGGAGTGCATTATCTGTTGAAACTCGTCTGATTTATGGTTCTCATGTTCGTGGCTTGCCAATAATTAGCAAAGTATTTAGGGTAAGTGAGAAAAAATTATATGTCTGTTGGGGTTGGAGGGTTGAGTCACAAAGAACCACAAAGAGCAGACACACACACACACACACACACACACAAACACACAAAGAACCACAAAGAGCACACACACACACACACACACACATATATATATATATATATATATATATATATATATGTGTGTGTGTGTGTAAATATATATATTTATATGTGTGTGTATGTGTGTGTATGCGTGTGTATGTGTGTGTGTATAAATATATGTTTTTTTGTGTGTGCTTGTGTGTGTGTGTGTGTGTGAGAATGTGTAACCTCAGGCGGTGAGCCTATAAGCTCTGGGAACTTTCTCCTTCTCTTGCACTCCTGGTGCAGTGTTATATTGTATGTGTGTGTGTGTGTGTGTGTGTGTGTGTGTGTGTGTGTGTGTGTGTGTGTGTGTGTGTGTGTGTGTTGTGCAGCTTAGAGCTATGTTGGTGTTTATGTTGTCTAATGAACACATTTCAGATGTGACCTGAGAAAATTCAGGCTTGGCTCCACCTCTGAACAAAAAATAAAACTGTAAAAAAAGCTTAAACTTCAAACTTTCAACTTAAACTTAAACCCAACCTCAAACTTTAAATGTTAGAGCAAACGTGAAACAGACTTAAAAAGTATGGAATTACAAATAAGCTTTAATGTTTTTTTTTTTTTCAATAGTTACATATTCTGTCTTCAAAGTGGAGGGGCACAGACAGACAGTGAGGAGTGAGACTGCAGAGTGAGGAGTGAGACTGCAGAGTGAGGAGTGAGATTGCAGGGTGAGGAGTGAGATTGCAGGGTGAGGAGTGAGATTGCAGGGTGAGGAGTGAGACTGAATCTGAGCACTTTATGGCTGTTGGCCTGTCTGTTGCCTTTATGGCTGTTGGCCTGTCTTGCCTTTTCTCAGTCTAGATCCCAATGCCAGCATCCTCCCTTCACAATCCAGCAAACTCCATAAAAATAAGACCCTGACTGTCCTCCCCACCCTGGTAGTGTCATCTAGGCCATTATTGTCCCACAGTAATGATCCTTTATCTGCTTTCTGTGCCCTCGGTGTTCAGATAAACAGGTCACAATTTAAGAGAGTTTGCTGAACCTTACTCTGGACTGTAACCTTAAGGCTGCACTGTAGCTTTGAGGCTGGACTATAACTTTAAGGCTGGACTATAATTTTAAGTCTGCACTGTAGCTTTGAGGCTGGACTGTAACTTTACAGATGGATTATAATTTTATGGTTGGACTGTAGCTTTGAGGGTGGACTGAAACTTTAAGGTTGGACTATAACTTTGAGGGTGGTTTGTAAAGTTGAGGCTGCACTATAACTTTGAGGCTGATCTGTAAATTTGAGGCTGCACTATAACTTTGAGGCTGGTCGGTAAATTTGAGGCTGCACTATAACTGAGGCTGGTCTGTAAATTTGAGGCTGGGCTGTAGCTTTGAGGCTGGTCTGTAAATTTGAGGCTGCACTATAACTTTGAGGCTGGTCTGTAAATTTGAGGCTGGACTGTAGCTTTGAGGGTGGTCTGTAAATTTGAGGCTGCACTATAACTCTGAGGCTGGTCTGTAAATTTGAGGCTGCACTATAACTTTGAGGCTGGTCTGTAAATTTGAGGCTGGACTATAACTTTGAGGCTGGTCTGTAAATTTGAGGCTGCACTATAACTTTGAGGCTGGTCTGTAAATTTGAGGCTGCACTGTAGCTTTGAGGGTGGTCTGTAACTTTAAGGCTTTTGGCAAGGTCTTTGCTGCAGTATTCGCTGTTGTTTGGCTGTGGTCTTGGCTGTTCTCCCTGCTGTTGTCTTGGATGATGTCTTGGCTAGAGTGGGTTTACAGAAGTTTATCTTTAAGCAATTGTCAGTCAGAATGGTGCAGAGTCAGGTTCTGATGGAAACTGCACAAACAGTGCACTCATTGTTGCCTTTTAGGTCCACTTGGGTTTCCATAGCTTCATGACAGCATGTGGGACCAAACTAAAGCCAAACCAGGGGAAAAAAAATGACCCTTTTCCATCACTGGAGGCAAAGACAGATTTTTAGAAGTTTAATAGTTTGTTAACTGTTTACAGTTGCTCAAAAAGTGTATTCACAAATCCTGTTTGACAGAGTTGTGCATGTAATCTTATTTAACTGGTTTATTTCATTTGCTTAATGAGTAGAACAGCTACATGAGACAGCGAACCGAAAAAAAGGAAAGTTGGTCTTGATATTCCTTTTACCAAAGTACATAACACTATAAATCCCATTCTTCTCGATTTCCCATTCCAGACTGACATGGACTTGTACTGGTTTTTATGGACAGTTTTCCGCGG
>NC_137506.1:2127500-2167500 GCF_041902795.1 Electrophorus electricus | reverse complement strand
TCAGAGAGAGAGAGAGAAAGAAAGAGAGGGAAAGAACATTAACATAAAAAGCCCAAAATGTTTCCACATGTGTACAGGGAACTAATGAGCTCTCTCACTAACACTCCCGTCATGAGCTGTCAAAAGCCCAGTGGAGCTGAGCGCTGAACGCAGCCCTTAGACACACAACTCTGACTGCATGAGTCTGAGCGCAGTCCAGCTCTCCCACTGCCGGCCTTGGCTCTGTGGCTTAGAGCTTCCCGCTACTCCTACTCCACATCCCAAGCAGGGAATTCTGTCCCATAAAAGCAGTGGGCAGTTTCCAGGAAAATGAATCATTTCCCTGTCTCTGCTCATCTCTGATTTAATGTCTGTGATGCCCACTTTGGTTCTGCCATCCTGGACACTGCTGATGTTTCTGTTTGCAAACACACACGGTTTCCCGACATGATCCGCGTTCCACAGACCTGAACGGGGCTTGACTGTGTTAATGTGGTAGGCCACATGCTGAAGGAAACTGAGTCATATGATGAAATAGGTCAATGTAAACCATGTCTGAACACTCCAAAGCACTTTAGAATGTGTGCGTGTGCGTGCGTGTGTGTGTGTGTGTTTGTGTGTGTACTGTCATACATCACATGCATATGGTGCAATCTGGAAGCAATTTGTTTGTGAAGTCCCTGTCCACAGACAGCTGCAATGGTTCAGATCTGGTTTAGACTTGTCCCAGCTCACAGCTGATCAAGAACCAGAGACAGGCTGGCATTCCTCTGAACACACACCTACCACCATCTTCAGTGCCACTTAGACACAAGCCTTTATAAGCCTATAAGTCTTTATAAGTCTATAAGTCTTTATAAGCCTATAAGTCTTTATAAGCCTATAAGTCTTTATAAGTCTAAGTCTTTATAAGCCTATAAGTCTTTATAAGCCTATAAGTCTTTATAAGTCTAAGTCTTTATAAGCCTATAAGTCTTTATAAGTCTAAGTCTTTATAAGCCTATAAGCCTTTATAAGTCTATAAGTCTTTATATGTCTAAGTCTTTATAAATCTATAAGCCTTTATAAGTCTAAGTCTTTATAAGTCTATAAGTCTTTATAAGTCTAAGTCTTTATAAGCCTATAAGTCTTTATAAGTCTAAGTCTTTATAAGCCTATAAGGCTTTATAAGCCTATAAGTCTTTATAAGCCTATAAGGCTTTATAAGCCTATAAGTCTTTATAAGCCTATAAGTCTTTATAAGTCTATAAGCCTTTATAAGCCTATAAGTCTTTATAAGTCTATAAGTCTTTATAAGTCTATAAGCCTTTATAAGCCTATAAGTCTTTATAAGTCTATAAGTCTTTATAAGCCTATAAGTCTTTATAAGCCTATAAGTCTTTATAAGCCTATAAGTCTTTATAAATCTATAAGTCTTTATAAGTCTAAGTCTTTATAAGCCTATAAGTCTTTATAAGCCTATAAGTCTTTATAAGTCTATAAGTCTTTATAAGCCTATAAGTCTTTATAAGCCTATAAGTCTTTATAAGTCTATAAGTCTTTATAAGTCTATAAGCCTTTATAAGTCTATAAGTCTTTATAAGCCTATAAGTCTTTATAAATCTATAAGTCTTTATAAGCCTATAAGTCTTTATAAGTCTAAGTCTTTATAAGCCTATAAGTCTTTATAAATCTATAAGTCTTTATAAGTCTATAAGTCTTTATAAGTCTATAAGTCTTTATAAGCCTATAAGTCTAAGTCTTTATAAGCCTATAAGTCTTTATAAGTCTATAAGTCTTTATAAGTCTATAAGTCTTTATAAGTCTAAGTCTTTATAAGCCTATAAGCCTTTATAAGCCTATAAGTCTTTATAAGTCTATAAGTCTTTATAAGCCTATAAGTCTTTATAAGTCTATAAGCCTTTATAAGCCTATAAGTCTTTATAAGCCTATAAGTCTTTATAAGTCTATAAGCCTTTATAAGCCTATAAGTCTTTATAAGCCTATAAGTCTTTATAAGCCTATAAGCCTTTATAAGCCTATAAGTCTTTATAAGTCTATAAGTCTTTATAAGCCTATAAGTCTTTATAAGTCTATAAGTCTTTATAAGCCTATAAGTCTTTATAAGCCTATAAGTCTTTATAAATCTATAAGTCTTTATAAGTCTAAGTCTTTATAAGCCTATAAGTCTTTATAAGCCTATAAGTCTTTATAAGTCTATAAGCCTTTATAAGCCTATAAGTCTTTATAAGCCTATAAGTCTTTATAAGTCTATAAGTCTTTATAAGTCTATAAGCCTTTATAAGCCTATAAGTCTTTATAAGTCTATAAGTCTTTATAAGCCTATAAGTCTTTATAAGCCTATAAGTCTTTATAAATCTATAAGTCTTTATAAGTCTAAGTCTTTATAAGCCTATAAGTCTTTATAAGCCTATAAGTCTTTATAAGTCTATAAGTCTTTATAAGCCTATAAGTCTTTATAAGCCTATAAGTCTTTATAAGTCTAAGTCTTTATAAGCCTATAAGTCTTTATAAGCCTATAAGTCTTTATAAGCCTATAAGTCTTTATAAGTCTATAAGCCTTTATAAGTCTATAAGTCTTTATAAGCCTATAAGTCTTTATAAATCTATAAGTCTTTATAAGCCTATAAGTCTTTATAAGTCTAAGTCTTTATAAGCCTATAAGTCTTTATAAATCTATAAGTCTTTATAAGTCTATAAGTCTTTATAAGTCTATAAGTCTTTATAAGTCTATAAGCCTTTATAAGTCTATAAGTCTTTATAAATCTATAAGTCTTTATAAGCCTATAAGTCTTTATAAGTCTAAGTCTTTATAAGTCTATAAGTCTTTATAAGTCTATAAGTCTTTATAAGTCTAAGTCTTTATAAGCCTATAAGCCTTTATAAGCCTATAAGTCTTTATAAGTCTATAAGTCTTTATAAGCCTATAAGTCTTTATAAGTCTATAAGCCTTTATAAGCCTATAAGTCTTTATAAGCCTATAAGTCTTTATAAGTCTATAAGTCTTTATAAGCCTATAAGTCTTTATAAGCCTATAAGCCTTTATAAGCCTATAAGTCTTTATAAGTCTATAAGTCTTTATAAGCCTATAAGTCTTTATAAGTCTATAAGTCTTTATAAGCCTATAAGTCTTTATAAGCCTATAAGTCTTTATAAATCTATAAGTCTTTATAAGTCTAAGTCTTTATAAGCCTATAAGTCTTTATAAGCCTATAAGTCTTTATAAGTCTATAAGTCTTTATAAGCCTATAAGTCTTTATAAGCCTATAAGTCTTTATAAGTCTAAGTCTTTATAAGCCTATAAGTCTTTATAAGTCTATAAGTCTTTATAAGCCTATAAGTCTTTATAAGCCTATAAGTCTTTATAAGTCTATAAGTCTTTATAAGTCTATAAGCCTTTATAAGTCTATAAGTCTTTATAAGCCTATAAGTCTTTATAAATCTATAAGTCTTTATAAGCCTATAAGTCTTTATAAGTCTAAGTCTTTATAAGCCTATAAGTCTTTATAAGTCTATAAGTCTTTATAAGTCTATAAGCCTTTATAAGTCTATAAGTCTTTATAAGCCTATAAGTCTTTATAAATCTATAAGTCTTTATAAGCCTATAAGTCTTTATAAGTCTAAGTCTTTATAAGCCTATAAGTCTTTATAAGTCTATAAGTCTTTATAAGTCTATAAGTCTTTATAAGTCTAAGTCTTTATAAGCCTATAAGCCTTTATAAGCCTATAAGTCTTTATAAATCTATAAGTCTTTATAAGCCTATAAGTCTTTATAAGTCTATAAGTCTTTATAAGCCTATAAGTCTTTATAAGTCTAAGTCTTTATAAGCCTATAAGTCTTTATAAGTCTATAAGCCTTTATAAGCCTATAAGTCTTTATAAGTCTATAAGTCTTTATAAGCCTATAAGTCTTTATAAGTCTATAAGTCTTTATAAGTCTATAAGTCTTTATAAGTCTAAGTCTTTATAAGCCTATAAGTCTTTATAAGCCTATAAGTCTTTATAAGTCTATAAGTCTTTATAAGTCTAAGTCTTTATAAGCCTATAAGTCTTTATAAGTCTAAGTCTTTATAAGCCTATAAGTCTTTATAAGTCTATAAGTCTTTATAAGCCTATAAGTCTTTATAAGTCTATAAGTCTTTATAAGCCTATAAGTCTTTATAAATCTATAAGTCTTTATAAGTCTATAAGTCTTTATAAGTCTATAAGTCTTTATAAGCCTATAAGTCTTTATAAGTCTAAGTCTTTATAAGCCTATAAGTCTTTATAAGTCTATAAGTCTTTATAAGCCTATAAGTCTTTATAAGCCTATAAGTCTTTATAAGTCTATAAGTCTTTATAAGCCTATAAGTCTTTATAAGTCTATAAGTAGAAATCCGTCTTTATGAATTGATGTCTTTATAAATTTAAATCTTTATACATCTGTCTATAAATCTATGTCTTTATAAATCTAAGTCTAGAAATGTAAATCGTGATAAATCTATAAGTCTTTATAAATCCAAGTTTTTATAAATCTATGTCTTTATAAATCTAAATCTTTATAAATCTATAAGTATAAATCTGTGTTTATAAATCTTTCTTTATAAATCCATAAGTCTTTATAAATCTATAAGTCTTGATAAATCTATAAGTCTTTCAGTGAGATTATAACCCTGCAATTACTTTTTCTCAGTTGGGTTCAAAGCTTAACGTATGAAATTTCGTGTACGAAGTTTCATCACTACTCAGAAATGTTTCCCAATAGCTGCTGATTTATAATGACTTATGCTGATTTATGATTTATGATTTATGAAGATAGCAGTCTGGATGAGGAACTTCTAACCACTACACCTTCAGACTAACCATGTGGGAGGCTTGTAGGCTGCACTTCCTAGTCCCACACAAAACCATCTGAGGAAATTGATTGTTACTGCTGGAAATAGGGAGATAAAATCCCTGGGTTGGTTAGGAAAGTTAAATATGGTTTTTAGGCTGAACATAAAGGGTTGCTGGCAGTGAAATCTGCAATTCTTTATTATGTATTTAGTATGGAGTGGTGTTTGGTATATTTCTTATTGGAGGTATGAAATGGTGTTTGGTGTGTGTTTGTTATAGGAGGTGTGGAGTGGTCTTTGGTGTGTGTTATAATAGGTTTGGAGTGGTGTTTGGTGTGTGTTATAGGAGTTGTGGTGTGGTGTTTGGCATGTGTTTGTTATGGAAGTTATGAAGTGGTCTTTGGTGTGTTTGTTATGGGGTTATGGAGTGGTGTTTGGTGTGTGTTATAATAGGTTTGGAGTGGTGTTTGGTGTGTGTTATAGGAGTTGTGGTGTGGTGTTTGGCGTGTGTTTGTTATAGAAGTTATGAAGTGGTCTTTGGTGTGTTTGTTATGGGGTTATGGAGTGGTGTTTGGTGTGTGTTATAATAGGTTTGGAGTGGTGTTTGGTGTGTGTTATAGGAGTTGTGGTGTGGTGTTTGGCGTGTGTTTTTTTATAGGAGTTATGAAGTGGTCTTTGGTGTGTTTGTTATGGGGTTATGGAGTGGTGTTTGGTGTGTGTTATAATAGGTTTGGAGTGGTGTTTGGTGTGTGTTATAGGAGTTGTGGTGTGGTGTTTGGCGTGTGTTTGTTATAGGAGTTATGAAGTGGTCTTTGGTGTGTTTGTTATGGGGTTATGGAGTGGTGTTTGGGTGTGTTTTTTCTGATAAGGGTCCGATTGCCTTACCTTATGGGTGCTGTTTAGAAATGCAGGATTGTACCTTTTGCGTTTAACTGGAAGAAGTTCCTTATTTCATTCTCTCATCTCATTTTGGCTCTCCCTTCTCTTTGGGGGCCTTATCTTTGACACATGTATCTGCATCATCCATTGAAAGTGTTGCTTGTGTGAATTCCTAATGGTATTGTGCTCTGCCTATAACCTAAGTGGATAAGGATGCAGTGCCATAACCAGACACTGGGGTCAAGTTGACGTTGACAGGGGGCGTCTGGTGGTCGAGTCAAAGGTCAGACATAAGCAAGCACAAACACTTCTGTCTTCCTCATGACTGCATTACCCAACTGCCCTCAAGGACCCTTTAAAGAAATACACTGATGACCACTGACAGCTACTAGAAGACATTTATAGGTTAAACAGTTCTCCCCTCAAACGTTTATAACCTTGAGGAACTTCTCTTGGCAATCCAGTGCACACACCTTGTTTTCAATAAAAACCAGAGGTTTCTAGCTTACTGCCTGACATATAATGCAGTCATCGCATGTTATCAGGGTTGGGACACGGAAAGCCTGGGGTCACTTGCTGCGCACAGGTGATATCTGTTTACTAGAGAAGCAATTGAAATACCGAAGGTAACCTAGAGTAACCCGTTAGTAACGCAGAGCGGTTGAGATGTTCACTGGTCCTTTCCTGTCCTGAAGAGCCTTATTCACAGAGTACACATGCCGAAATGACTCGTGCAGTATTAGTTGTGTTCGTGGTGCTGGTTTTATAGTAATGTGAAAACTCCCTTCTGTGAGGTTACATCAGAAACATTGTGGGAGAATAAGGCAGGTTTGTAAACATTCCAGTCGGAGTCACCAGTAAAGAGGTTGGTTTTCTGTCTGACAGCATCAGTCTAGAGAAAGATGGGACACTTGTTTTACAAGGTGGGTGTTAAGTGCAAACCTGTGTTTCATGCAGGTTCAAAATGGCTGACAAGAATTCCATACTGGGCCAAAATGGCTGCCTTAGCTTGACTGTGGTTAGTTGGTTGTGTGAAAATAGAATGACCTTGTATTTGTATTGTGATCTCATGCTTTGGCACTTTTATAGAGAAGGGCCGATGGGTACGTTGACTGTAACGTGTTTTGCTATTACGCACAAGACTCAGAACGTCAGTCAACCGTGAACATTAGCAAATGTTGTTTTAAGTAGTATGCTGTGTTCTATATTAAATATCCAAAAATGACCGATACATTTATATTTTATACTCAAATGACTCAGTTATGGCTCTCCTCACTCCTTCTTCCACACTCTCTCTCTCTCTCTCTCTTCCCTTTCTCTCCCTTTATCTGTCCCTCTCTACCCACATGGTTATGCTGTGATCTCCAGTGCTCTGGTCGGAATTGCCAGTGGTAACGCTATTCCGGTTTCACATCCCAGCTGAATGGAAGAAGAGAAGTGAGAGGTGTGGTAGAGGCGGGATGTCTCCTCTCACCCACCAATCATCATCCTCTTTATCTCTATTTATAACCCTACCTCGTGAGCTCAGGTCCGGTCTGCACACGCTTCACTGTCTGAACCTCCGGATCGGTTTACTGTCCTGGACTGCCAGGTCACTCGGCCTGATGCAGAGCTACAGAGCATGAATGGACTTAATCATCTTACTGTGTCTCCATTTTGTTATCACTCTGTAGTGACATCTACAGTAGGAGAATGAAGCTAGCTGTGGTACACTGAGTAGCTGTGGTACACTGAGTAACACTGTGTAACACTGAGTAACTGTGGTACACTGAGTAACACTGTGTAACACTGAGTAACTGTGGTACGCTGAGTAGCTGTGGTACACTGAGTAGCTGTGGTACACTGAGTAACACTGTGTAACACTGACTAACTGTGGTACACTGAGTAACTGGTATACTGAGTAACTGTGGTACACTGAGCAACTGTGGTACACTGAGTAACGGATGAGTAACACTGAATAACTGTGGTACACTGAGTAACTGGTACACTGAGTAACATGTATGCTGAGTAACTGTGGTACACTGAGTAACTGGCACACTGAGTAACTAGTACACTGAGAAACTAGTGTGCTGAGTAATTGGTACACTGAGTAACTGATGAGTAACACTAAGTAACTGATGAGTAAAAGTGAGTAACTGTGGTATATTGAGTAACTGTGGTACGCTGAGCAACTGTGGTGCACTGAGTAACTGGTACACTGAGTAACTGTGGTGCACTGAGTAACTGGTACACTGAGTAACTGTGGTACACTGAGCAACTGTGGTGCACTGAGTAACTGGTACACTGAGTAACTGTGGTGCACTGCGTAACTGGTACACTGAGTAACTGTGGTGCACTGAGTAACTGGTGCACTGAGTAACTGTGGTGCACTGAGTAACTGTGGTGCACTGTGTAACTGGTACACTGAGTAACTGTGGTGCACTGCGTAACTGGTACACTGAGTAACTGTGGTGCACTGAGTAACTGGTACACTGAGTAACTTTGGTGCACTGAGTAACTGGTACACTGAGTAACTGTGGTGCACTGCGTAACTGGTACACTGAGTAACTGGTACACTGAGTAACTGTGGTGCACTGAGTAACTGGTACACTGAGTAACTGTGGTGCACTGCGTAACTGGTACACTGAGTAACTGTGGTGCACTGAGTAACTGGTACACTGAGTAACTGTGGTGCACTGAGTAACTGGTACACTGAGTAACTGTGGTGCACTGAGTAACTGTTTATTCTACCACAGACACGCAATGTGTGTTCAGATGAGCTCATCTGGGCAGGCTGGGCCTCTGGACATGTCGTTGGCACCTTGGGTAAAGCACAGACCCAGCAAACATCTCTGTTGCAGCACCAGCAAAGGACTCAGGTTGCAAGCTTGCAGCTCTCTCTGGAACGGGGTGTTTGGATAAACCCATAAGTCATGAACAGATCCAGAGGAAACCAGTGTGTCTGCTTTCTGTATCAGTATCAGTTCCATGCTGTCTGTTCCCTCTCTATTTTTACTGTGAGTAAACAAAATGCACAGCACCGCCGTGGCTAGACACACGTCTCTGTTTTCATGACGCGTATCTGCCCGTCTTGGTGAGTCTCCATGCTGGGAGGGGGAAGATTCCGAAAATGATTCTGGGGAGGAAGTGGAAAAAGCACATTTCCATACGGATGCCCTTTAAGTGATCAGTGTGCACCCGGTTTTCCATGAAGTCATAAAGGTTGCCTAGCGATAAGGTTTCAGAGGTGGCCTGAATTTCAAATGCTAACTCCTTTTTAATGGATACATGATAACAGTTCCTCTCTGATGTTGCAACTTTGCTGCTTACAGGACAGAAAACTGGGGTTTGGTTACACGATCATCAACTCCAGATATTACTGACATAACAGGCTCATAAATCTGCTATAATTTGGATTAAAATATAGATGCCATGATTACAGAACTCCTGAACTTGTTAGAAAATCCTGACATGAAATGTAATCAGAAGCAGTCATCACACAGTAACAGAATTACATGTTTCCTGTCCCCTAGAGCAAACTTCCGGTGCTGTTGCTGGGCCGTTCGGCTGACCTCAGACCAGGTGAGTTTGTGGTTGCCATTGGAAGCCCATTTTCCCTCCAAAACACGGTTACCACGGGGATCGTGAGCACCACCCAGCGAGGTGGAAGGGAGCTGGGTTTGCGTAATTCTGACATGGACTACGTCCAGACCGACGCCATCATCAATGTAAGTGGACCCCAACAGAGACGTGGAGAACAGCCTCGCCTATTTCTAACTATATAATTTACTAATTGGTATTCTTAACTTACAGTTTTTGTCAGTGTGTGGCTCAGAGCAAATACACTCCACATTCCCACACACTCCTATAAGATGTTCTTTTCTCATTTGTTTCCACTTTTAACAGTATGGAAATTCAGGAGGGCCTCTGGTTAATTTGGTAAACATTTCTCTTTGTTTAAGTGTTTGTGGTGTCTTATGTGTATGAGAGTGCGAGTGAAGGAGTGTGCATGGCCACTGCTGTGTGGTCTAACCTAACCCCCACTCTAACCCTAACCCTAATCCTAACCCTAACCCTGGCTGTGTGCTATGTCAGTCTAACCCTAACCTTAACCCTAATCCTAACCCTAACCCTGGCTGTGTGCTCTGTCAGTCTAACCCTAACTCTAACCCTAATCCTAACCCTAACCCTGGCTGTGTGCTCTGTCAGTCTAACCCTAACTCTAACCCTAATCCTAACCCTAACCCTGGCTGTGTGCTCTGTCAGTCTAACCCTAACCCTAACCCTAATCCTAACCCTAACCCTGGCTGTGTGCTCTGCCAGTCTAACCCTAACTCTAACCCTAATCCTAACCCTAACCCTGGCTGTGTGCTCTGTCAGTCTAACCCTAACCCTAACCCTAATCCTAACCCTAACCCTGGCTGTGTGCTCTGCCAGTCTAACCCTAACTCTAACCCTAATCCTAACCCTAACCCTGGCTGTGTGCTCTGTCAGTCTAACCCTAACCCTAACCCTAACCCAAACCCTAACCCTAACCCCAACTCTAACCCTAACCCCAACTGTAATCCCAATTCTAACCCTAACTCTAATCCTAACCCTATCCCTAACCCCAACTCTAGCCCTAACCCAAACCCTAATCCCAACTCTAATCCTAACCCTAACCCCAACTGTAATCCCAACTCTAACCCTTACCCTATCCTTAACGCTAACCCTAACCCTAACTCTAACCCTAACCCTATCCTTAACCATAGCCCCAAGTCTAACTCTAACCCTATCTTTAACTCTAACCCCAACTCTAACCCTAACCCTAAATCTAATCCTAACCCTAACTCTAACCTCTAACCTCTAACCTCTAACCCTAACCCTAACTCTAACTCTAACCCTAACTCTAATCCCTAACCCTAACCCTAACCCTAACTCTAACCCCAACTCTAACCCTAATCCTAACTCTAATCCTAACCTTAACTCCAACCTCTAACCCCTAACCCTAACCCTAACTCTAACTCTAACCCTAACTCTAATCCCTAACTCTAACTCTAACCCTAACTCTAATTCTAATTCTGTCCATTGCTATGTGCTCTGCAGGATGGCGAGGTGATTGGGATCAACACTCTCAAGGTGACAGCAGGGATCTCCTTTGCCATTCCGTCAGACAAGATCCGACAGTTCCTCACAGAGTCCTACGACAGACAGAGAGGTTCCTAACGCCTTCTGCTCGTGTCATAGCGGACATGATATGACTTTATTCATGTTAAGGAACCTCTTTGTCAGGGTCTTAGTAAACTGACGTACAGGCTGATAATTCTGTTTCTTGACAGGTAGAGGAGCAAGTAAGAAAAAGTACATTGGTATTCGAATGATGACATTGAGCCCTGAGTAAGTAACTCTAACCCTAACTCTAACTCTAACCCCAACTCTAACCCTAACTAGCCCTAACCCTAACTAACCTTACCCTAACTAGCCCTAACCCTAACCCTACCCTAACTAACTCTATCCCTAACCCTAACTAATCCTAACCCTAACTAACCTTAAGCCTAAACCTAACCTTAACCCAAGATGTTAAAATCAGAGGGCATCATAGCAAATTCCTCGAGTGTTTCCTCTTCAGTCAGATGTCAATCTTTCCTCAGACTGGCTAAAGAGCTGAAGAGGAAGCAGACAGACTTCCCTGATGTGACCTCTGGGGTCTATGTCATTGAGGTCATCTCCAGAACCCCAGCTGCCGTGTAAGTTTCACTGTGGCCAGCAGGTTAAAGTGATCAAATTCCCTTCACAGCACTGAGATACCATATTTTGTCCTGGTGACACACTATACTGTTGACACTGAGAACGATATTGACTTTGGAAATCTCAAACTACATATGTTTATATTTCAAATTCATATTAGACCTCCAACCCTTCACCCCCCCCAACACACAAACACACACACACACACACACACTAGCAACTTCTCAGACCCACATATCTATCTATTCATCTTAAAAAAATCCTCTCAGTCAGTATTTTCAGGGACCTACAATTTAACAGTAGAGTGTGTATGTGTGTGTGTGTGTGTGTGTGTGTGTGTGTGTGTGTGTGTACGTGTATATATGTGTGTGTGTATGTGTATGCGTACGTGTATGTGTGCGCATGCGTGTGTGTTTTATGGTGAAACCACACAAGCCAGTCCCAGATACAATATTTATCCTCAGTCCACTGACCTCGGGAACCATGACAGACATGTTTAGGCAGCAGACCCAGGTGGGCCACAGTCTGTTTGCCTGATTATAATTTAAAAAAGCACCAGTGTGCCTGTGTGACTGGGAACTGTGGTCTCATGCACCACACGCTTGCTAACTCTGTACATGTGAAACAGAGCTTTGACTCACATTCTCACTCCCATCACCCTGACACACTAGACTGAGACACACTAGACTCACTGTCCATCTGTTCAGCACAGATCCAGAAACATCTCAGATCTGACTGGGTTGCCTCTGTTACAGTCCTTTTATTGGAAAGTTGAATGATTTTTAGCTGAGGAGAATATTTCTGTGCTAAAGTGGCCTGGAGTTGACGGGTTTTTATGTGATGTTTTGATGGACGGCACAGTTTTGTAGCGACTAAGAAAACACATGACATACAAACAGGGAGTGTTAGCTTTGGAATCAGCCTAGACAAAAGTGTGTGAAACATCTGGGAGTGTTTGATTGCTTCTGGAAGGGGTTCAGTACCAGTGATGTAAACTGAGAGGTTTATCCTAAAATAAGGACACTAACCCTGTCTCTCCACACGTGCACACTCTTTTACACCTCTTCCTTCTCCTTCTCTCTCTGTTCTCTCGTTCTCTCTCTGTCCATGTTTTGCTTTCTTCTCCGTTCGCCCTTCTCTCTTCCAGCGGCGGGCTAAAAGAACACGATGTCATCATCTCCATCAACGGCCAGCCGATCTCCGCGGCGACGGACGTCAGTGCCGCCATCAAAAGACATGCAGTGCTGCGCGTGGTGGTCCGCCGCGGCAACGAGGACGTCGTTATCACTGTCACCCCCGTGGAAATTGACCCTTGACCTCGACAGGGGCACATCCTCCACACCAGTGAATGTACAGGGCACGTCTGTCACCGGAGTGACCGGAGTCTGGTGCCCGGCCGTCTCATGGAAGTACCTCCTTCCTCTACGACAGCACATTGATCTACACACACGCTCACGTGTAATAAGTCATTTGTTAAGTGTATTGGGATTGGGAAAACGATGCTGTTTATGGTTTCAACCAGCGTTTGGGAAAGGTTCTCAGAGGGTTTTTTTGTTGTTGACTTCGGTACTGGTGGTCAAGCTTCTCACCTCAGCTCTGCCATGCTGAAAAGCATGGGTCAGTTTCGGGAAGTCAGAGTATCTTATGATGGCTATTATACCATTTTTGTAAAATAAAATGTAATTGTTTTGTCTTTTGTAAAAGAATAAAACTGACTTGAAATTTTCTCTTGCAAAAAATTCTAATGTATATTTATGAGTTAAATACATTTACTACCTTTTTGCTTTATAGTGATTCCAGTACTGATCATTAAAGTGGTTCTCTCAGTCAATAGAACATTAATTTCTCCCTAATCTTAATTGTTTTTTTTTTTATATCAATCTTTAACTGTCAAACTTCACGGGGGTGAGCGGTCTCCTACAACAGAGCAAAATCTCCAAGTATTTAATGCAGAAAACAAACCCAAGAAAGTCCGTTTGAAGCAATTTAAAGACAGCAGCAACAGGGCAAGAAGTTTAGAGGAAACGTTACCCGTGAACGTCACCCGTGACACTTTTATCACCTTTAGACAGTTGAAGACCTCGAGGAAGAGACTGAGCTGGGAAAATCTGTTACCTAGACCTAAGTATGGAGTGTGTGTGTGAGAGTGAGAGAGCTTGGTCTCCAGTGATCGACAGTCTACCTGCAGTAGATACAGATGCAGGTACGATAAACCCAGAATGTGCTTTTATCTCACATAAGTCTTCTCTTTAACCTGAACCCTTTCTGACCATGCGAGTCCAGCAGGATAACAATAATGAATCATAATAAAATAATAAATCATACATCAGCTACTCTGTCACTTTCTTATGCTCTGGAATCTATAAGGAATCCCAAACAGCAAATCTGTTTACGTTTATACTGTTGCATGTGATCAGATAAACCCTGCGGCAGGTTAAATCCAGCGTTCCCAAACACAGCACAGCAGGATAAGCCAACATCGTCCAGCAGGCTGGAACGCCAAAGGCAAACTGATGTATTCTCATCCAGCCGTGTATTAAATGAGCGTGCACTCACATTCCAGCAGACACATCAGACACGGAAATGCTGACAATGAGAAAAACCTCAGACATGCAATAACACACCCAAGGGCAAGTTTGGGAAATCCCTTATGTTAGATTTGAACTCTGTGTGTGTGTGTGTGTGTGTGTGTGTGTGTGTGTGTGTGTGTGTGTGTGTGTGTGTGTGTGTGTGTGTGTGTGTGTGTGAACAAACCATATGCAAATAAGAGGACTATTCCATGAACGAGAAAGAGAAACAAACTATTGAAAGATAATGTGGACGTGTGGAGGACGTATGAGGGGTGTCCCTTCCTCATGTCTTTATAAAGTATAACGTGGACGTGTGGAGGACGTATGAGGGGTGTCCCTTCCTCATGTCTTTATAAAGTATAACGTGGACGTGTGGAGGACGTATGAGGGGTGTCCCTTCCTCATGTCTTTATAAAGTATAACGTGGACGTGTGGAGGACGTATGAGGGGTGTCCCTTCCTCATGTCTTTATAAAGTATAACGTGGACGTGTGGAGGACGTATGAGGGGTGTCCCTTCCTCATGTCTTTATAAAGTATAACGTGGACGTGTGGAGGACGTATGAGGGGTGTCCCTTCCTCATGTCTTTATAAAGTATAACGTGGACGTGTGGAGGACGTATGAGGGGTGTCCCTTCCTCATGTCTTTATAAAGTATAACGTGGACGTGTGGAGGACGTATGAGGGGTGTCCCTTCCTCATGTTTTTATAAAGTATAACGACGTGTGGAGGATGTATGAGGGGTGTCCCTTCCTCATGTCTTTATAAAGTATAACGACGTGTGGAGGACGTATGAGGACAGATGAATGGGAAGGTGTGAGGCTTCCTGGTTAAGCCCAGCTGACATGGAAAATCAACTGCAGGACCTCGAGAATTAAGGAGTCCGTAGAGTCAGTTTAAGAAGATAAAAGACAACATCGCCTCCCACTGGTGAAGTAAGGAATTGTACAAATCAAGTGTCTTAGAATTGCACTGGTCCAAATACACAGTTACATACACAACACATGACCAAATACCCAGTATATGTTTATTGTTTACACTTATGTTCTTGTGTGTTGCACCATGATCCTATATATAGCTGAAATGACTGCTATACCTGTATACCTCTATATAGCTGGAATGACAATAAAAAGCCAGCTCCAGCTTTGAAATTACTCCCACCAGAGTTTGAAAAGCACAGTTCACCTTAGTCATCTTTAGAAACAGTAGTCACATGGTTTCAAATCTGGTTCTTCATCATTTCACAATCTACAAATCTCCCCACTTTGTAGTATTTAAAATCTGTTTATATAATCTGTGGATAATAACAAATATTATTGGATAAGATCAGACCCTCTGCTCACACAGTTGTGCTTATCCTTATTTCCATTTTACAACATTTATGCTGTCAAAAGTCTATTGTAACATATTTTATTCTATAAAGTTCACTCTAAATTATTTTTAAAATGAAACCCCACACTGATAATTAACAATGAATAATTGTAATGACATACATCTGGGACTAAATGGTACATTATTCTTTCTTTCTGCGGAGGTACACCTACCCCTGATGTTGTGATGTTACTGAGCCTCAACCCGTCTCCCAGATGCCCCACCCATGGCTCCTCCCACCACCCCCAGATGCCCCACCCATGGCTCCTCCCACCCCCAGATGCCCCCCTGCCATGGCGCCTCCCACCACCCCCAGATGCCCCACCCACGGCTCTTCCCACCACCCCCAGATTCCCCACCCATGGCTCCTCCCACCACCCCCAGATGCCCTCTGCTGCGGCCCACCACACCTCCACCCCAGACTTTACTTCTCTGTTGCCCTTGACAGACGTTCTCATGGAAGATGGGTTTCGGACATGCGCAAACCCAGTCTAGGACATCAAGAAAATTCATTGCTTATTTCTTTCACTACTTATTCCGCTCCTTATTGTTTATAGTGTTACTGTTGTGGTGACCATTGTGGGCCAGACGAGGACGGCCCCCCTCTTTCAGTCTTGGTTCCTCTCAAGGTTTTCGACTCATGCTGTAGGGAGTTTTTCCTCAGCACTGTCACCCTTGGCTTGTTCACTGGGGGCTCGGACTCGGACATTTGTAAAGCTGCTTTGTGACAATGGCTGTTGTAAAAAGCGGTTTATAAATAAATTTGACTTTGACTCACTTTAAGGACTGTCAACTACCCACATGCACTGAAATAATATCCTGTATATGCAATAGTGTCGCATTACCCACAGTCTGCTGCTAGTCTGCCGTCCTGTGGTTCAGGGTTGTTTCGTCTGTTGTTCTTTGTATCAAGTATCATGTACATTTTTGTGTTGTCTTTTTATTGTATGTATTGTCCATTTGCACTGTTGCCCTTTGCTGGTTCATTTTTCTCACTCGCGTACGCCGATTTTGGTCTTCTAGGTTGACCACAATCCTCATAAAAAATGACATAAGCTACTGCCATTTTTTGGTCTACATTATTTATTTATTCAAAATGAATCCATTTCACAAAACACCCAGTCCCACTATCAGTTGATATTATTTCAAGACTATAGACTAATTCTTCATTATAATGTACCAGTGGAACCACCTAACAGAGCATTAGTTATTGACTTTTCCAAAAAAAGCACATAGCTCTTACAAAACATGTATGCAGCTCTTGGCTGCTCGTTTTTCACATTTTTCTTTAATTCACAAGCTGCGGCTGAAGCCAAATGAACTCCACAACTTCCACCGTCATTTACTCAGAGAAAGCGGACCGTTCCCGTGTAGGCCAATCGAAATCCGCTTTGCTTTTCCCGTTGCCCAATAAGGCGCGATTTCATTGCCGCACCGCTCACGCAACTCTGGAGAATTAGCTCGGCTGATTGGTCAACCCTGCGCGGGGTCGTGACGTAGGCCGTGGGGGCGGAGAGGGAGGGGGGACTCTAATGGCCGTCACAGTCGCGTCACAGTCGCAGCGGTCCACCTTGCAGTAAATAAATTACAACATCAGTTTGAAATAATTAACATTTTAAAAAATTATTTTATTTACTCGCATTGCACATTATCCGTGTTTTATTCATTCGCTGACTGAACCGCTTGGCGCAGCTGTTAAGGTTGCTGAGCTGGGAGGCCTAGCCGGGCGTTAGCTAAGCTAAAGTAAGCTAAGCTAACGCCAGCTAGCTCAGCTAGCCGGGGCAGCGCGAGCTCGGAGAGCCGCTCTGAGGTGAGTGCGGCGGGCGTTTAAACTCCACTTAGTCCGCCTCCATGTGTCTGTGAACGGGTTTCGGTGTTAGTTGCACGACTTTTTTTTTTTTTTCTCCGTCAAAGTGCTGCTAGCAGCGGTTCGCACAAAAAGTCTGCGGAGTCTGGCTGTGTAAACACGAAGAGATAAACAGGAGCTAGCTTATCTTAGCGTTAGCCTAGCCGAATCACAACTGTCATTGTCAAACTCGTCACCGCAACACCCACATTCGGCTTTTGTAAGGGCAGCTGGTGGCTAACACATCCCCACAGAATCAGAAATGCACCGGGCGTAAAGCGTAAATGCCTCCCGTTGTAATTGACTGTACTTCTGAAAAGCGCCAAGTAAGCAGATAAGAAGTTAGCTCGCCTAGCCAGCCCGTGTCATCAGTGTATAAGGCCTCGTCGATTCATCTACTCCCCTGTGTCTTTAACTTGCTTCTGCATCTGTTGGTTGCATCAAGTCTTTAGCGCATGGTTTTAAATCCGGCTTTCAAAGTAGCTGTATGTTTAGTTATAAAACCCCGAAGGCTACGCTGCATTTCCACACAACGTGTCGGTGTTAAGTTTTGCAGCCTTTTAAATGCTACGCCTGAGACTTGACAGAATGAAAGAACCGGAATTTTAGGTATTGCGCTGCGCAGACTTGAATTTTGGCGCAGTGTGAATGTTTTATAATGGATACGGTGGCTCTGCAAGGCGAAAGACTTAATAGGTTAAGTGTTTGTGAATGCAGAAACGAAAGTTTCGTTTTCTTCTTTCTGTCTCTTGTAGAGAATATGTAACAGGCATCAAACATCAGCATGACATCCAGATTCAGTAAAACCTATACTCGGAAGGGAGGGGAGGCTAACTCCAAATTTGAGGAGGTATTTGCCAATAAGAAGGCAACTCTCAGTACCAAATGGGGAGAGACCACGTACAAGGCCCAGCTGGGCACCAAGCGCCCCACGTTCAAACCCGAGCCACCGGAACTGGTCAAAAGGCCTCGTCTGGAGGACGACGACAGCTGCGACGACCC
Organism: Electrophorus electricus; assembly: GCF_041902795.1. Lineage (NCBI taxonomy): Eukaryota > Metazoa > Chordata > Actinopteri > Gymnotiformes > Gymnotidae > Electrophorus > Electrophorus electricus. The sequence continues at coordinate 2,149,335 of NC_137506.1, read as the reverse complement.
GTTCGGCTTCGACAGTGACGACGAGTCCAAGACCGTCTCATCCAGAGGCGCCGTGCAGCCTGAGCTGGGCTCCGCGGTGTCCGGGTGTGTGAGTAGGACGCCCGGCACGCAGGCTGAGAGCCAGGCTACGAGCAGTGCCACACCCAGCAGAGGCACCCTGGCCCTGGGGAGCGGTGCAAGCAAACCCCTCTCCGGCTCCAACAGCACACTTGCAGGTAAGCTCTATCACAAACCAGACAGCATGGACGTTGTCTAAAGTTCTCCACTGTACGCAAGAGTGAAGCTTGTCTTTAGATCCCAAGTGTACGTCATGTACTTCTTGTACTTTAGATCCCAAGTACGTCTGCATTGGTCCACGATGGTTTCATACTTTAAACACAAATACTTAGCTGTATTGACGTTTTGTCATGTTGGTGTGTTATGACGTGTTGGTCATCACATTGTGCTATACCAGTGTCTTTGTTTATTTGTTAATTTAAGGTACCAGGCAAATCCCATGTAAAGATGTGATACTGAATATACAGGCTAGTTTTTCTGTGTCCTGTGTAGATTATTGTTTTGACCTGTGTGTTGGGTGTTGACCTCAGTAGTATCCTGTGTGGATTGTTTTGACCTGTGTGTTGGGTGTTGACCTCAGTAGTGTCCTGTGTAGATTATTGTTTTGACCTGTGTGTTGGGTGTTGGCCTCAGTAGTGTGCTCCGAGTCCTCACAGTGATGATTGAACACTCCTGGGTCGTCCCAGGGCGATGACCACACAGTGATTATTTCTGTTGCTGTCTGGGGAGTGCTTCAGTGCTGAGAATAGCAGCAGTGGGACTGAATCTGTCTCACTCTTTCACTCCCTCTCACTCTCTCACTGTGACTGCGTACCCTGCTGTACCTAATACTGACTCAGAACGTTTTTGGCGTATTTTATGCTTTTGCAGCGTTTGAAAATGCTTTGTTTTTTTTTTGCTGTTCTACGACCGCATTTGGAGTGTGTACTGTTTGTATGACTTCACTGAGGGTAGGTTTGTCATTACGTGATTATAAAAAGATAATGGCTAATGTTTGTGTAATAGTATTTGGAAGCCTGTGCTTTCTACCTGGGCACCGTTGGAAAACGTACCAATCTCTATATACAGCATTCTCATTTTGGTTCTCTGTTAGCTGTTTAGTTGTGAAAGAAATGTGTAGCGTGTAACTGATTATTAGTACATAATTTGCCATTAAAAGTGTGTCATTTAGATATTTGGAAAGTTTAAATAATTTTCTCCTTTTCCCAGCCAAACCTTTACAGACCTCATCAATGGCTAGTACTGGAACTGCCTGGTACAAGCCCGCCAGCATGGCGAACAGACCTGGCTCTCAGTCTGTGGTTGGAAAAGCACCCACTAGAGACTCCGCATATGCCTGGGACTCCCCACGGCGGGGCTCTCCACCCGGGGCTGGCGAGGGAGTCTCCACCCAGGCCTGCCACCCACACGATGTGCTAAAACCCCCGGACCAGCCTGGTGGAGATGCAGAACCCCCGGACCAGCCTGTGGGAGACGGCGAATCCCCAGAGGAGCCGGTCGACTTTGAACAGCTTCCTCTGCTGAAGCCAGCCAGGGATAGGGTTTACAGGCGGCCCGATCGCAACCGCCACCCAGAGAGTTCCCATGCCGACGAGGCGTTGGGCGGGGGCGCGCCGAGTAAGCAGGCTATGACCCCGGTGAAGGGCACTGGTGTCGGGGGTTCAGAGGTCAAGGCTGCGGGCCGCAGCAGGGTGAGGGACTACACCGTGCTCCACCCGTCGTGCGTGTCGGCGTGCAACGTGACCATCCAGGACTCCATAGACAGGAGCATGGATGAGTTTGTGAACACTACACCTGCAGATCTAGGAGAGGCTGGAACCTTCCGGAGAAAAACGGATCTGCAGCTTAGCAAACCCACCAGGTGAGGTGCACTAGTGGTTCAGATGTGCGCACTGTGGGCACTTGAGAGCGTGTGACTGTAAAGACGGCCCTGCAGCTTTTGGTGGAAGACGTTTAAAAACACTTCCCAGATAACAGCAAACACACTGTCTTTGACACTCTCACTCTCTTTCTCTCTCTCTCTGTTTTTCAGGTTTCGTCCCAGCCAGACTAAGAGTAAGAAGGAGACTAAGCTGGAGTTCTTTGGTTTCGAGGAGAGCGAGGGTCAGGAGGAGGACGGAGAGCCTCTCTCCTCTGGCAGCTCCAGCTACAAGATCAAATACTTTGGCTTTGATGAACTGAGTGAGAGTGACAGTGAGGATGAGGAGGAAGCTGTTTCTAAGGGCAGGAGGAAGGCCAGGAAAGCCCTGCCCGAAACTCTGACCGCTAGAGTGGACAGTCCCCAGACCAGTGACTCTCAGGAGAGTCAGACGAGCACTAACGCAGGTACACATACCCATATGCACGCGCGTGGGCACACACACACACAGACTGCAGAATTATACCCTAGGGATTATCGTGCACAGGCATAATCCAGCAAATTCCCCTGGATATTAAATGTGGTTTACAGCTATTTTTTATTCTGTTGATTGTTTATTATAACCGGTAATGCTAACTCTGAACGCGTCTCACCGTGCACATCTTTAATGTGAGTCTGTGCTCTGCTGCTTCTCTCCTCAGATTCTCAGGAGTGGCTGGAGGAGGCGTGTCCATCTGGCTCCACCCCACACAGGGAGCGTGTCACAAAACAGTTCGACAAGGCCAAGGACATCAGCCGCAAGATCTTCAGCGGCCCCAAAAAGGTAATAATGCAATGTCTGTGTGTCTTACTGTCAAAAGTGTCTGGAATTTAGCGGGCATTCCTCTGTACCCCAGTCTTACCTGTGTGTGTGTGTGTGTGTGTGTGTGTGTGTGTGTGTGTGTGTGTGTGTGTGTCAGTCTCCTGCTAAGGCAGTATATAATGCTCGTCACTGGAATCATCCTGAACCAGATGAAACCCCTCCAGCTCCCTCTCGCACCGTCCCTGCACCTGTACGTATGACCTTTCTGTGACCTCTCACCTGAACAGCCCTACTATGACGATTGCATTTGCTGTAAATATTGCCAAGGATTAGTTGCTCATGAGAGGAAACGGTCGGTCATAAAGTATTTGTCATCATAATTTTGCCTTTGCAAAGCTAAATGTTTGCTGTAATATTTTAATCTTGCTAATCTGAAAAAAGAACTCCTGTTTGTAAAAGTTAGTTTTAAATGTTGTTTTTTTTTTCCCCTCTGTGTTTGTGTGTGGCTTAGAAGCACAGTTTGTCCAGTGGAAGCAGAGATACAAATTCCTTTAAAGATGAATCTGTTTTTAAAGCCCCGCCCCCTCCACCAAAAGTCATCAAATCAGTGACCATCCCCACGGAGCCTTACCAGGACATTGTCACAGCACTCAAGTGCAGGAAAGAGCACAAGGAGGTGAGCAATGCATCCTGGGAAATGTAGTCGATCCTTCAGCTCCTGTCATACAGTTGCAAAAATCGATACCGCAGAAAATATCTTAAAGTTCACGCCTTAAAGGTCAGCCACTGGTTTTAAAAAGCACCATGTCATAAGTCAGGAGCTGTAAGCATGTCGTCATATAGTAGTCACCTTCAGGATGTTGACTTTGTCTGGTTGGCCGTTTTTGTAGGAGTGTGTGAGTTCTTGGCGACAGGCTGCACTAACATTAGAGCTGTGCAGATTCCAGGGTACAGACAGAATAAAATGCAGTGTTAACATGGGCCAGGTAAGTCTGGCACCCGGAAAGATCCAAGCGCATACATTGCGTTGGATGCTCGCATGGGCTGAATGGCATAGGCAAACAAGAAGACACTTTTTGCACCTTGTTTGCTTGGTTACCAAGGCAATGGGGTAGTGTTTTGAATCCTTTACGTTGTTTACAGCATTGCTTCCTCAGTTTCTGTTTAACCTTTGGGATACACGGTCCAGTAAACAGATGTCTCTGTGTTCCTCGTCTGCCGCAGCTGGTCCAACTAGACATGTATTTACCTCTGTTAGCCCCATCACCTCTTCTAGATTAGACTTAAAGATGATGTCTGCAGACCTCCTGCGTAAGGATCAGGGATTGGTCATATTTTTCTTATTTGCAAGCTGAACTGACAGCAGGCTGTTTGGAAAATCGTCGGATGCTCTGAGCTTTCAGGGCTAGGCAGGAGTGTCTTGGTGGGCGGAGTCCTGTCAGGAGGGTAGTGGGAACAGCTGGAGATGAACAGCTCGGCATCCGTGTTCTTGTGCTTGGGCCGTGAGAATGTCTGCACGTGCTGATGTTGGCGTGCTGGGTGCTTGGTTCCTCTGAACCATGGAGACGTGTGTGTGTGTGTGTGTGTGTGGTATTTATAACTAGAGAGTCTGGAACATTGGAGAAAGTCCCATCGTGAAAAGGTCTGGAATGTTATAAACCTTTCAAGAGTTCACTGTGAAGCTGGGGCTCTCTGAACTTAGAGGTGTGTGTGTGTGTGTGTGTGTGTGTGTGTGTGTGTGTGTGTGTGTGTGTGTGTGTGTGTGTGTGTGTGTGTGTGTGTGTGTGTGTGTGTGTGTGTGTGTGTGTGTGTGTGTAGCTGTACACAGTAGTCCAGCATGTGAAGCACTTTAATGACGTTGTGGAGTTTGGGGAGAATCAGGAGTTCACTGATGACTTTGAGTACCTGGAGACTGGACTGAAGAGCACTCAGCCACTCAACACACGCTGCCTTAGGTAAAACACACACACACACACTCAGGCTCTCCATACTCACTGCCTTAGGTAACACACACACACACATTCAGCCACTCAACACACGCTGCCTTAGGTAACACACACACACACACATTCAGCCACTCAATACATGCTGTCTTGGGAACTACACACACAGCATTTCAACACACGGCCTTGCGCACAAATTGTCAGCCTCTTAAAGCATGTTTCCTTAGGTAATACACACACACACACACACACTCAGGCTCTCCATACTCACTGCCTTAGGTAACACACACACACTCACATTCAAGCTATGTCACACACACATTGCCTTAGGAAGAAAACACACACACACACACACACACACAGAGCATCTTAACATGCATCACCAACACCCATAACCTCTTCACACAAAACCTTATGTAAAACACATACCCTCTGGAGATCTCTGCTGTAGGCCACACACACACATACACACACACACATTCACTCCGAGCAGAGCTTTGCTATGTCTTACCTCAGCACTCACACCATTTACAAGATGGTAGACCCACTTGGACACTTCAGACTAGTGCAGTCTGCACGCCTGAGTATTCCCTGTGTGTGTGTGTGTGTGTGTGTGTGTGTGTGTGTGTGTGTGTGTGTGTGTGTGTGTGTGTGTGCGCGCGCAGTATTATTAGTCTGGCCATGCGATGTGCCATGCCGAGTTTCCGTATGCACCTGCGAGCGCGGGGGAAGGTGGCGCACGTCTTCAAGATGCTGAGTGATGCCCCACAGCACCCGGTAAGCCTCTCTATACACACACACACACCAGAGGGTGTTGGCTGGCGGGGTACTGTAGCAACACATTACAGCTGGCACTTTACAGCACACACACACACACACACTGTGACAAGATATGAATATAAAACACTGAGCAATATGAACAACCGAACATTTAAACTGAACAATTCATAAAGTTCAAAAACTATAAATAAATAAACACTGTAGTGCGTGTGTGAGTAAGATGGAGATGAGTAAAGAGGATTGCTGTTGCATGTGCTGTCGTGTGTGTGTGTGTGTGTGTGTGTCAGAACCTGGCCCTCTGCACGGCGTCACTGATGTACATTCTGAGCCGGGACCGTCTGAACATGGACCTGGACCGAGCCTGTCTGGAGCTGATGATCCGTCTGCTGGAGCTGGAGCAGGATGACTCTGTGGATGACCAGCTGACCGCCCGAGAGATCTGCAAGGTCAAGGAGAAGATCCGCAAGCTGTGTGAGACCGTCCACAACAAGCACCTGGACCTGGAGAACATCACCGTGAGTGCACCCCCCCCCCCCACAAACACACGCCCCTCTGAGCAGAACAGCTCTCCGTGGTTAGGCTGTTTGTGGACATACAGGGTTTGTTGTTCTGTCTCTCTGTGCAGACGGGTCACCTGGCCATGGAGACACTTCTCTCACTGACATCCAAGAGAGCTGGGGACTGGTTTAAGGAGGAGCTGCGCTTACTGGGAGGACTGGACCACATCGTGGATAAAGGTAACGGGTCTCACTCTCCATCTGCCCGTATGCTTCTCTCTCTCTCTCTCTCTCTCTCTGTTTATCTTTCTCTCTTTCTGCCCCCCCCCCCAGTGAAAGAGTGTGTGGACAGTCTGAGTAAGGAGGAGGATAAAGAGAGCCTGGTGGCTTCGTTGTGGGGAGCGGAGCGCTGCTTACGGGTTCTGGAGAGTGTAAGTAAACAGCAGGGAGAAGGTGTGCGTGTGCGTGTGCGTCTGTCTCTCTCATGTTGCCGTGTCACTTTTTAAATGTCCAGGTTACAGTCCATAACCCAGAGAACCAGGGCTACCTGATAGCCTACCAAGACTCTCAGCTCATCGTGTCCTCGGCGAGGTGAGGGCCGTGTGTCCAGAACGCACACCTGTGTGTGTGTGTGTGTGTGTTTGTGTTTACAATGATCCTGTCTGATTCACAGAAGAGTCGACATCATTGATGTAGTGTGTGTGTGTGTGTGTGTGTGTGTGTGTGTGTGTGTGTGTGTGTAGGGGCCTGTGCTACTGTGAGGAAATGATCCAGCGCTACAGTCGTGAGGTGAACAGCTCTCTGTCGTCCTGTGGCACCGCCCTGCCCCACTGTAGCCATAGCAACGTGGGCAAGGCCGTGGAGGATTGTATGAGAGCGGTGATAGGAGTGCTACTGAACCTCACGCACGACAATGGTGAGACACACACATGCATCCATGACAACAGTGAGACACACACACACACACACACACACACACACACACACTCGACAAGAACATGGTGTGTACATTGGGAGAGTTTGCTGCCTTATAACAATAATCTCTTTTTCTTTTTTCCCTGCCCTGTGTTTCTCTCTCTCTCTCTCTCTCGGTTGTGTGTGTGTGTGCGTGCAGAGTGGGGCAGCACTAGGACAGGGGAACAGGATAAGCTGATCCTGACGGCACTGAACTGTGTCCTCAAAGTCCCGCGATTCCTACCGCAGGAGCAGAGATTCGACATCCGAGTACTCGTATGTGTATACACACACACACACACACACACACACACACACACACACACACACACACACAAGTGAACACATGTAAACTGACCTGTGCTGCTCTGCCTTTCTGAGTGTTGTTCCCGGCTCTTGCGTCCTTGTTAAAAGTGCTCAGTATGTGTCAGGTGTGGGGTTGTGTGTGTGTGTGTGTGGGTATGTCTCCTGCAGGGCCTGGGTCTGCTGATAAACCTGGTTGAGTACAGCTCCAGAAACAGACACTGTCTGGTGGAGATGGAGGTGGACAGGAGCTGGCTGATGGACACCGAGAAGGAACTAAAGACTGAAGAGGGTGTAGAGACAAGGGGACAAACCCAGGAACTTAGGCAGGGGGACGAGGACAACGAAGAAAGCACTCCAGAGTCCTCAAATGCCCTGTCTGCTCTGGTGCAGGTGTGTGTGGGAGGGGTGTGTGTGGATGGGTGTATTTTTAGGTTTTTGTTTCTGGCAGGAATCTTCTTAATTCATTGAAGAGATAATGCTGATTTTGTGTGTGTGTGTGTGTGTAGCTCTTCCTGGAGCGAGAGCGCGCAGCCGTGCTTGCGGAGGCTCAGACTGATGACCTCATTAGTGAGGCGCCCAAGTCTCAGGCTGACCAGAGTGGACAGTGGCAGGAGACCTCGGGAGAGATCCAGTGGGTTGCCACAGAAACCAACGACACACACGATGAGAAGGAGAAGAAGGAGGAAGAAGAGGAAGAGCTTGACCTCAATAAAGGTAGCCAGCCAATCCCCAGCCAGCCAATCCCCAGCCAGCCAATCCAAGGAACTGATTGTTGTTGGGTTTTTTTTGTTTGTGTGTGCGTTTCTCTCTCTCTCAGCCCTGCAACATGCTGGGAAACACATGGAGGATAGCATTGTCGCATCCTACACTGCCCTCCTGCTGGGCTGCCTGTGTCAGGACAGTCCGGTCAGTATTCCTCTCTCAGGACCTTCACACACACACACCTGCAGATTGGTGCTGTTACAAACAGCTCATACTGTGTGTTAGAAAAATGCATCGCTCTCGGAGAGTATCGCTGAATGAGTGTGTGTGTGTGTTTCAGATGAATGTCCAGGGTGTCAGAGAGAGCCTTCCTAAAGGAGATTTCTCCATTATGACTGACATGCTGAAGAAATTTCTCAACTTCATGAATTTGACAGTAAGCACTTTCCCAGCGTCTTATCCACACAGCAAAGCCTTTTCACCACGCCCCGTCCTCTCGTGAAGAGGACACTCATCAAGACGCACTCACACAACCCAGCACCAAGGCAGGTTGGGACATACGTCCACTAAAAAAACTCAGGAGAAATAAACACACAAGTCATGCATGCTCCGTTTGGTATGCGTGTGTGTGCGCACGCACATTGTCCAGTGTGGCATGGTGAAGCCATGGTACCCGCGTGAGGATAAGAGAGAAAGGAAACAGGATTAAACCACACACACACATTTAACTCTGTCTCATTAAAAGCAGTTTACCTAAATACCCACAGGGGCATTTCATAAAGAGAGCCCCATCCCAGTCCACCAGCCAGAAGAGGGCGCAACAGGCATCACAAACATGGGATGGGAGGGAATGAATACATGAATGAGTCAATGCATGCTCGCTCACGTGTTAAGGCCCAGATTTTTGGTAGTGTGAAGTTGTGTTCATATTCAGGCTGGTGTTTTGTTGGCTGTCTTGCACACAACCACCTTCTTCTTCCTGGCTCACACCCTTTTCTTCTGCTTTCAGTGTTCCGTCGGAACCACAGGACAGAAGTCCATCTCACGGGTGATTGAGTACCTGGAGCACTGTTAGCACTGGTGGGGCAGGCCTCCCTCTCTGTGGGGTGGATATTGTAGGAGCTGGCAGCCCACGTGAAGCCTGTAGTGTTTGGAGATGCACAGACTTGTGGTGGGAGGTGGTTGCCGTGTTGCTGGGGGTTACGCTCGGTGCAGAGACTCCTACGAGCTTCACTGGCCTTTGTCAAGTGTCACATGCGTATTTCTCAATAATCCTCTCATGCCAATTAAAAACACATGTGTAGGCTATTGTATTCTGATAAAATTAGGGTTTTGTTCCCTCCTTTTAATGCTTAAAAGTGATCCTCTGTTTTATCAGGTACCATGAATTATACTATTAAGTGTGTGTGTGTGTGTGTGTGTGTGTGTGATTGAGAATGAGATATTGTGTGTGTGTGTGTGTGTGTGAGAGAATGAGATATAGTCTGTGCGTGAGAGGTTTGGACACCAGGAGTGGAACGGCCAGCGTCTCCAATTTGGCCATCCGGTGTGGAGGACTTGAGAATTTAGGTCTCCAAGCTTAAAAAGGCACTCTGGATGCACGAGGTGCTGCACTGAACAAACGCCTAAATAAATGAACTCCAGGCCTGTGCACCACGTCACAGGACCTGCAACCCCGACCCCCTGCCCCCCATGCGCATGCATGCGACAGCACTCGATAGAGCAGGCCTTGGGAAGTTTCTGAGAGATGACCAGACAACGCAACATGCCAGGAAAGTTCTCCACGTTCGTTCAGACTTCGTTCCATTAAGATTGTTACTGTAGTTTTAAAAAGCTTGTGTTAAAAACAAAATCAATCACGTTGAAGAGAACCCATTTCAAAGTCTGTAGCATAGCGAGCCTTTTTTTTTTTTTTTTTTAACATGTACATTTATATGTACTTTTTTTGTGAAAAGGCGCATCCAATCAGCTGGACTGGATTCATTGCACTTGACATGACCACAAAAGGCAGCACTTGAACAATGCATAGGACTGTTTGCTTTTAGTTTGGCTGCTGAGAGCCCCACCCACATGGGCTGGCCCAACACGGCTGATTGGCCCACACGGGCTGGCTCAGCACTGCAACCACAGCACGGCCTTCTCAGAGCTTATGTACATACTGCTAAATTGTCTTGTATTATTATTGATCTTTTACTATTGCTCATGCGCAACAGTCGTTGAAGTACCAAAAAAACAAAAAACAAAACCCACGTCCAGTCAGATTCTGAGCTTTGTGATTTTAGTTGCTTTTAGTTGATTCCCCCAGACATTTTTATAAAGCATCAGGTTTTTTAAAGCATTCTTTTTAGTTGATTGAAGTAGTTTATCTTGCGTAGATGCACCCTTGCGCAGAGCTGGGCCTTGGCAGCACCGTTCTGGGGTGTGGGGCCCTGCCGGTTACGTGAGCGTGCACCTTGCCTGTACTCTCGCCTACGTGTGAGGGCACACAGCCATAGCGAGGAGCAGCTCTGCAGCAGACACACGAATCTGAGCGGGGAGGGAGTCCTGCACCTCCTGCTGTTGTAAAGTCTGTAAATGGAGCGCACTGGATGGTGGATGCTAGGCTTTTGGTCCTGATTTTTTAAATGCAGTTTTTTCTTAGTTATTTGAGATAAAAATGCAGAATAAAACATTTGCAGGAAATATATATATATATATATATATATATATATATATATATATATATATATATATATATATATATATATATATATATATATATATGTGTGTGTGTGTATGTATGTGTGTGTGTGTGTGTGTGTGTGTGTGTGTGTGTGTGTGTGTGTGTGTGTGTGTGTGTGTTTATATATATATATATATATATATATATACATATATATATAATATAAATATAAAAATTACACACACACGCACACAAAGTATGTATAAACAATTTTTACCAGTTTTCCAGATATTGTCTTTGGCTACCTGTAAATAAGTTTACCTTTAATAAATGAATTGCTACTTTATGTAACCTTGGCTTGGTCCCTTAAATGATTTTGGATGTATATATGTTTGTTTTTCTCTCTCTCTCCTTTGTCTAATTTGTGTTTGACTAATGTTCGAAAGGTGCTCACAGGGAGTCACACTGATCTTTACTTAGAGTTCAAACAGTGAAGAAAGATGTTTTATCTTCTTACACGGACAGGTGATATACTGGCCCAGCCATTTTGGTAAATGATCAGCACTGATGCCAGACTGTGCCAGCAGAAAATGGAACAAGGCTAATCCTGTCCTCCCTGTGATCTAAATGTGGCTTCTAAACATGCAGTAACTGTACGGAGGGCCAGCGGACTGCGTTGCTCTGTGCGGAGGGCCAGTTTAACGCGTAGCTCTGGACGGCGGGCCAGTTTAGCGCATAGCTCTGGACGGAGGACTGGTGAAGCACGTAGCTCCGGACAGCGGACTCGGCTGAGCGTGGAGCACTGGTCAGGACCCGGTGGAGCGCATGGCTCTGGTCAGAGGGTTTCTATCTCTGGTTTCTTTTGTTCTGTGACTGGGTATTATGGTCTCTATTTAGTCCATATGATTGATTGGACTGTGATGAAAATACTGATTTGTCAGAATTAATGTTGAATGTCACATGACTGCCAAATTTAATTCAGCCTCCATTTTGCTACACACTCATTTCAGTTGTCATTTAAAAATCTTTTCTGGTCTGGTTTCACTTGCCTTTTACATTTTTCTTTTAAATTCTGTATTCTAGACTTTTTGCATCCAGAAGGGGGAGTTGTGCTCTCACTATAGGAATGGTAAGACTGAATGGAAGAGGACTCCTCTCTGCAGAGGTGTGTGTGCGTGTGTTCGTTTGTTTCTTTAAAGGCTGGGTGACAGTCCCTGGAGAGATATCCCCTAACACACCAAGTCCGTGATAACGGAAACTTGCAGTAATGCCCCACGTAAATGCGGCTGAGGTGAGGATGTCTTTTGTCTGCTGCTTATGCACCAAAATGTTTAACAAGGTTCAAAATAGACTTGACAACTGTGTGATGAATATAAATTAGAATGTGAAGTTAGGTAACTTCCAAGCCTGTAAGAGAAGTGTCGTGCCCTGCCTTCCACACAGGTAACGGGTTCAAACTTCATTTTGATGTTTGGTTGGTAAGCGCACCATTGGAGTGCCTGTGCCTGTCCCTGGGCAACACTCCCAGCACACCTGTAATGTGATTGAAATCGTAATTTGCTCTGGATAAGTGTATATCCAAGTGTATACATGTTATGTAAAAGTACACATGTACCTGAGGAACTTGAAAGATATCTAGATTAATTCAAAGAATTCTACCTTTCAGAAGGTTTTTGTACAATACCAGAAGTAAAGGCAGATGGGCCAAAGGTCAATGACTACCATCAGGAATCTTCCTTGTATTGGGTGTAGTTGAGAAGGTGGCAGAAACGCTCCATGGAAGTCTAGGGAGTCGGATGTTTGATGTCGGCATGAAAAAGCACACTGGAATGTGTGGTCATTCTGAAACACCAAGGAGGAGTGTTCTCAGAAAGTCAGGAGGGTGCAGCTTTAAACATGCAGCAAAATGTGTTTGAAAAATGTGTGTGAGAAGGGGGAAAAAAAACTAAACAGCAGGTGGGTTTGACTTTGGCAAGCAACTTCTTAATAATATAATAATAATATGATTTTGTGAGCTCTGAGTTGGAGAAACTGCTTTGATAGATTTAATTCATCGTTGCGCAAGCTTTAAGAGCTCCGGTTACAAGCCGCCTGCTCCGTCTGAGGGTCGTCTTGCGGCAGTGTCAGCAGGGCCGTTACCAGCACTCGAAGATCCGCCCACCGTGTGCCGAAAATGATCAAACACTCCCAGGGCTAATGACGGTTTTGCCTTTAGGGCAGACCAGCGAGCTGGCGCGGAGTGCACACTGCCTTTAGGGCACCACGTGGAGACGGAGTTGGCTGCTTGCCAGCCCTTTATCCCGGAACCTGCAGGACTGTCCCTGTGCTGGCGTGCAGGATTAGAGGACAAGGGTTATTAGGCAGACCCGTCAGCTGTTCTCTATCCATGCCTCGAGCCGAACACGGGTTACCCCGACGCCGATCTACGCGGCGGGGACCAGGGAGGGGGTCATCTCTCCGCCCTCCACAAAGGAAGAACTGTACCTGTGGACGATCGGGTGTTCGGATATACCCCAGACGCTCTTCACGTTGGAGGTCTAACACTTTAAATTTGCTAACATGAGCTGTGTGCATGTCCAGTGTTATAAAATTGTAGACCTCCCAATTATTCATAGATATGATAATGACTTTATTCAGTCTAAACATTTCAGTGGTGTTAAACCTTTTTGCCTATGGGCAGATCATTGGGTTTTGGAGAGTGTGTCTGTAGCAGAGAAACGTTTCTCTGGAGAAACGTGCAGGTTGTTGTCGTTGTCAGAAGCTTTGTTGGACTGACGTCTCCACTTGGAGGGACTGATTGAGTCATACGTCTGAGCTGCATGCGGTTTGTTTGAGACCGCGGCTTGTGAAATGAAAACGCACCCTGTGAGAAACTTTTGAGACTGGGGGATTATTTCATCTGGCAAAGTTCCATGAACTGAGACAGGCACGAACCTAAATGTCACCTTCACATGCTGAAATCACCATTCAATATTTAGACAGAAGAGAGAAATGTGTTTGTTTGTTTTTTTTATTCCCCCCCCCACCCCACCCCCCGTGCAGTGTGTGGATCAGTTATGCAGTGGCGACTAGTCTGGTCTGTTTAACATTTGACCAGTCTGAGTCCCATATACCAGTCCAATCCAGTACAGACTGGCCATGTTTTAGAGTTCAGACGGTCGACTGATCAGTCCTTCATCTGGTGTTATCACGTGTTCGAGCAGTGAGGGTTACTGCAGGAACAGACTGTTCTGGTGGCCAAGGTAAGGGGTTGTACTTACCAGACTTCTCTGTCTGTCTATGTTCAATAACCACCATAGTATTACTGAGTGGCAGCTCCACAGCAGTGGGTGTGGCCTCTGGCTCCACCTGCACAGCAGTGGGTGTGGCCTCTGGCTCCACCTGCGCAGCTCTGACTTGCTTCTACAGAGAGCCGGCAGACGGGGGGCTAGTGAGGACGCTCCCAGCAATCGTTCATAGCCACAGACACGTGTGCCTAATCAAATATTCATCTCTTGCTCTCTAGCCTCCCCCTTCCCCTTATTCTCTCTCCCTCTGCACGTGGTGATGGATCGCTCGTTTTCCCCACACTGACGACAGGAACGTGGCCCTCTGCGCCAGTACACGCCCTTCTCTAGCGTGTCGGTCTGGACCTGTCCGTGCACTCCGGGACGGACAGCGGCGCTGATTTTCCGTCCACCTGTTGCAGGACGTGCGGTCGGAAATGACGGCTAGAGAAAATCGGACTGGTGGGCTTTCGCTCTGGAGTTGGGAAAGCTGGGCTTACGCACGCACTGTGTCAAGAGGATGTGAACGAGGACACATGTTTGAGGAAGCGTCTTTGTGCTGTCGGGGGTGTAATTTATACACGAGAGAGAGAGCGAGAGCTCCTGCAGGAACAAATGTATCAAACCTCTAATAAAACTTTAAGGAAACAGACTTACTCAGTCCACCTTTCTTATCCATCTTCTCTTCTCCCTTTCTCTCTCTCCCTCTTTCTCTTAATTGTTTTCCCAATCTCTTCGGTAGGGATGCAGTTCTGCTTTCTGGCCATGTCCACGGATAGCTGCACGAGCCTGGTGGATGGCACAGACACTACAACTTTGGGAGCCTTTATATCAGTATGTAGAGTTATGGAAGCACGCATGCATACGTATTGCACACTTGTGTGAACCGTGATGTCTGGATTTACTGAACCTAGCAGAGAAACGCCCTTGCCCTGATAGCAAGAAGAAGACGACAGTAAAAAGAGACAGCTTTGCAGATAGACAGGTTGGTGGACAGACAGACAGGCAGACAGGCAGGCCTTAGCCTTGCCTTGTTGAACAGGGTTAATCTGTTAACCCAGTCTTTCTCTCCCATCGGTCTCGCTCAAGCGTGAGAGCCTCCTCCTCCTCCTCCTCGTTTCTCTCACTCTTCCGAGGCTCTCCGGCCACCCTGCACAGACAGACAGCCTGAGGGGCGTGCTCACATACGTGACGAAAGGAGGGCTGCGTTACACACAGCGAGGACGTGGCGGGTCTACAGAAGGGTGCGAAGGAAGCGAAGAAGCACACATTAAAGGAAAGATTGGAGGGATTACAGCCCAGCCGGAGAAGGAAGACAACAGGAGCGTGTTCAGGCGTGAGGCGAAGTTACTGAGCAGCGGGCACAGGGTGAGCTTGCCCAGAGCAGCGGAGGACTGTCCTGCGTGTCTTAACGTGAGTGCTGCTAGGGTGGTCTGTCGTGGGGTGGATGGGTGGTAGTAGACTGACAGAACCCACGGCTGTGCTGCTGAGGCAAGAGGAGAGAGGGTGGAGCGGTGTGGGGTTAAGGGTGGAGCGGTGTGGGGTTAGCTCCCCACCCCAGCTCTCCCCTACCTCCCACCGTCACGCACACATCGGTGAACGCAGATGTCACAGGGAAGGCCTGAGGGATCCAGGGTGGTGGTGCAGATGAACGGGGTTCATATCACTGACTCGCAGCCGGTCAGGCTCACAAACTCACAGCCGGACAGACTCGCGGCCACACGAAATCACAGCCAGACAGGCTCACGGCCACGCGAAATCACAGCCAGACAGGCTCACGGCCACGCGAAATCACAGCCAGACAGGCTCACGGCCACGCGAAATCACAGCCAGACAGGCTCACGGCCACGCGAAATCACAGCCAGACAGGCTCACGGCCACGCGAAATCACAGCCAGACAGGCTCACGGCCACGCGAAATCACAGCCAGACAGGCTCACGGCCACGCAAAATCACAGCCAGACAGGCTCACGGCCACGCAAAATCACAGCCAGACAGGCTCACGGCCACGCAAAATCACAGCCAGACAGGCTCACGGCCACGCAAAATCACAGCCAGACAGGCTCACGGCCACGCAAAATCACAGCCAGACAGGCTCACGGCCACGCAAAATCACAGCCAGACAGGCTCACGGCCACGCAAAATCACAGCCAGACACGCTCACCGCATTCACGTTGGGTTTTGCTCTTTACAAAGTTCAAACAGCTGTATTGTTCTGCCAAACCAGGACAGAAGATTGCAACCTGCCTCCTCGGTGCTTGTGTAGCACACTGCGCTCCCTCTGAGTAACACACGGAGCTACCGTGCCTTATTCAGGAGCAGCGTTATGACATTTCAGTGTTGCAAAATTGTGAAATATGGGTTCAAACCATCGAGTGCTAAAAGTGACAGATGTAAGAAGCATAACTCCATTGCTGAATTATTGAGGTTCATTTGTTGTTTTCGTGACGTTTGTTCCGGAAGCAAACAAACCCTTTAGCCGATGTTAATTAGCGCTGAGAGCACGCGCCAGCTGTTTGCTGCAGGAAACAGGGAATCTCCACTTGTGTCCGGTTCGTAATTCCAAATGCCTCAGGACGCTCCTGCTTAGCTGGTAGAACGGATGAGACATTAGTCCGGAGTTCCAGATCACATACAGGGTCACGTTACCAACTTGCCTTCATCACACCAACCTAAACCACGAGTGATGTCAGGCAAGGCAAAGTCTGTGTGTGTGGGTGAGATAACTCTGGTTATCCAGAACACTTAGTGTTCCAAGGAGAACCAAAAAGGCTTAACAGCAAATAACTTTCACATCAAGCTTTTCATCGAAGTGTGTGTCCACATACGTGAACCTGCTTCATCTGTGTCAGTCCTTTTTTTACAGTCCCAGTCGGTTTTACAGTTCTTTATAGAGCCTTATGGACGTGGTCTGACTGCCTCTGTTATCTGACTCTGCTCTGCATCACACATTATAAACTGACCCTATAATGACTTGACTTTGTCCCTCAGAATGACTTGTGGATGTCTGAGGTTCTCCTTCTGTCTCTCGCACAAACACACACGTTCTCTCTCTGATCTGTTTGAGGTGCATTGTGCATCACTGGTTCACTGATTCACCAGGGCTTTAATGCTCAGCTCCATGGCCCAGCCAGAGCCACGCCCACAAAGCCACGCCCACAAAGCCACGCCCACAGTATATCTGTGTCTCTGTTTCTTTAATTTGGCTGTAGATTTTCACTAATCAACCCATCTCTGTTTGATTTCAGTCTTGGCTGTGCGTGAATTTTAGCGGCCTGTGGGTCAATCCCAGAAGGACAGTGACTCGTGAGTCATAACCGCGGGAGGACAGTGACCCGTGAGTCATAACCGCGGGAGGACAGTGACTCATAACCGCGGGAGGACAGTGACCCGTGAGTCATAACCGCGGGAGGACAGTGACTCATAACCGCGGGAGGACAGTGACCCGTGAGTCATAACCGCGGGAGGACAGTGACTCATAACTGCGGGAGGACAGTGACCCGTGAGTCATAACCGCGGGAGGACAGTGACCCGTGAGTCATAACCGCGGGAGGACAGTGACTCATAACCGCGGGAGGACAGTGACCCGTGAGTCATAACCGCCGGAGGACAGTGACCCGTGAGTCATAACCGCGGGAGGACAGTGACTCATAACCGCGGGAGGACAGTGACCCGTGAGTCATAACCGCGGGAGGACAGTGACTCATAACCGCGGGAGGACAGTGACCCGTGAGTCATAACCGCGGGAGGACAGTGACCCGTGAGTCATAACCGCGGGAGGATAGTGAGTCATAACCGCGGGAGGACAGTGACCCGTGAGTCATAACCGCGGGAGGACAGTGACTCATAACCGCGGGAGGACAGTGACCCGTGAGTTTTGGAGTTCTAATCAAGCAACAGGCAAAAAGATCATTAGGTTTCTTTAGCTCTTTCAACATATAGCCAGAAGCTGAGTAATGGAGAGAGAGCAAGCGTGTGTGTGTGTGTTCAAATCTCTGTAGTGTTTCATTGTCTTCTGTTCTGACACCCAGCAGTATATACCAGAATCTTGGGCTCACTGATTGTTTGCAAGCTCCCTGTTTTAATAGCCTTTGATTGCATTATGCTATGAGTAGTCCCTGACTCCCAGAAGACCTCAGACTCTCACCCCCGAAACATCTCCAGCAAGGAGCACCTGCTCCAGGTCCAGGTCAATACAGACCCTCTCTGCTGAGAGAGAGAGAACAGAATGACCACACACCCCCTCTCCACACACACAAGCAGAGGTTAAATACGTCTGTCACTAAAGATGGCTGGAACCGCAAAAGAGCTTCTGTACAGAGAACACACCCGCACTGTCCATCAACAAGCGCAAAACAGAATAAATGCTTAGATTTGGTAAAACAACGTACCTTCTTCTTTTTATAGAAGAAGAAATCGTAAATGCCAGCAGAGGTTTAAATGATGTAAAAGGAATGGACTTAAAGACTGATGCACAGTCAAAACGCGAGTCAAAATGCGAGTCAAAACATGAGTGGGACGTGAATGGGAATGAATGGAACATGCAATTTTTCAGAAAGCTATCTGGGAGCTTGACAGGTCAGATCAGAGCAGGTCTCTCAGGGCTCATGGGAACATGCATCACTTTAGGGAATTTAAATAGGCATCTGCAAACCTTAGAGTGTGTGTGCGTGTGCGTGTGGAAAAGAGCAGCGTATTTGCATAGGGGGATTTTCCCCCCTAAGAATATCGTGTTGCTATGGTACCGTGATGCGTTCAGGAATTTACTGTGCTGCACACACCTCCTGTCCTCCATGGTACTGTTTCCTTCCACTGCTGTGTCACAGCAGTGCAGTTACACACACACACACAGTGTCACACCTGAGCTCTCTCTCACACACACACAGTGTCACACCTGAGCTCACACACACACTCACAGTGTCACACCTGAGCTCACACACACACTCACAGTGTCACACCTGAGCTCACACACACACTCACAGTGTCACACCTGAGCTCTCACACACACACTCAGTGTCACACCTGAGCTCACACACACACTCACAGTGTCACACCTGAGCTCACACACACACACTCAGTGTCACACCTGAGCTCACACACACACTCAGTGTCACACCTGAGCTCACACACTCACAGTGTCACACCTGAGCTCACACACTCACACACACACACGCAGTCACACCTGAGCTCACACACACACACACACACACACGCAGTCACACCTGAGCTCTCGCACACACACGCAGTCACACCTGAGCTCTCGCACACACACGCAGTCACACCTGAGCTCTCGCACACACACGCAGTCACACCTGAGCTCTCGCACACACACACGCAGTCACACCTGAGCTCTCGCGCACACACACACACACACACACACACACACACACACACAGTGTCACACCTGAGTTCACACACACACACAGTGTCACACCTGAGTTCACACACACACACACAGTGTCACACTTGAGCTCTCGCACACACACGCAGTCACACCTGAGCTCTCGCGTACACACGCAGTCACACCTGAGCTCTCGCGCACACACACACGCAGTCACACCTGAGCTCTCGCACACACACACGCAGTCACACCTGAGCTCTCGCGCACACACGCAGTCACACCTGAGCTCTCGCGCACACACGCAGTCACACCTGAGCTCTCGCGCACACACGCAGTCACACCTGAGCTCTCGCGTACACATGCAGTCACACCTGAGCTCGCAGTCACACCTGAGCTCACACTCATACGCAGTCACATCTGAGCTCACACGCACACACACACACGCGTGCACACACACACAGTCACACCTGACTTTCATCCACACAGGGTTAGTGTGGAGAACATGTGAATGCTTAAGGGAGCAGAAAAACACATCAGCTCACTTGCTCTGCATGTGCACATGCTCACACACATCCGCCTGACCCTCACACACTCACACGCGCGCACACACACGTGCGTGCGCACTCGCACCCAGCACATACATTACCATGATCGTTGCTCACAAATGTGTATTTTGTTCTTCCTGGTGTGTAGAGCTCCTGGTATGTGTGCTGTCTTTATTTATGTATCAGGAGTTGCACTATGGAACACAGTTTGCACAGTGAGTCTGACAGAACCTGGAGAACGGTCACACACCCACATATGTACACAATATGCCATACAGAGAGCCCATGTATAGCTTACTCTGTATTCATAATACGATACCTTAACTTAAAACACCTACACACGGGAGACTTAAGACGAACAGAATACTATACACTATACACTCCACGATACACAGAATAACACTGTACACTCAGTATTGTGTACAATAAGCACGTGTGACATGTAAACTAAGATCATTTAAATTTCATAAGTTCATTCTTGGATGTTTTGCCGAACAAAGTGTTTAAACATCTATTATGAGACTGTGTGTCCTGCGTAAATGCCTGATCCATGTTCAGTCTGCTTTAAGAATTGAGCTCAGTCTGCATGTGCAGTTTTGCCTTTTATTCCAAGCAGAGTTTATACGTTTGGGTTTTTAATGCCGTGTTTATTTGGTTCATCATTTCTGCTGTCTGTCTGGACTGATCCAGATCTCGTTCCCTGCTCAGTCAGTCAGGGGCTGAGTGCTAATGCAAACAGACTGACCACAGGACACCTGCAGCGCTTGGAGTGAGACAGACTGTGGAGTGAGACAGTTCATGCTCTGTGAATGAGAACAGTTTTGTTTGTTCAAATGATTTTAGTGCACTGCAGAGTTATTGCTCAGTCATGATCTTAAAAAAACAACAACAACCAAACAAAAAAACATCTATGCTTTAGTTAATTTCCAGGCCTTTATTTTACTAATAACAAGACTATTAACAAATATAGGTATTCAGAGGTATTCAGAAGTATTCTCTAAATGCTACTCTAATTGTTACGAGCTTTTTCATACTCTGAAAATGATTTATTCAGTGCTCCCAGAACTCCAGGTAGGAAGCTTGTTAATATAATGCTGACCTGATATCTGAACATGTGTAAATATAGACCTGAAATATCTGAACATGTGTGTAAATATAACACTGACCGGAAATATCTGAACGTGTAATTATAACGCTGACCTGAAACTAAGTTTGTGTGTGTGAGTGAGAGTGTGTGAATGTGAGAGTGTGTGAATGTGTGTGTACAAGACAGCACCAGAGAGGACGGTAAGCCGTAGGGCGGGTGTCAGTCCCGCTCCAGCGGGTCACTGTTCAGTATCTTCAGTTGGCCTTTCTGTTTCTGTCTGCAGGGAGTTCTGATGACACGGCTGTGATGGGTCCCCATGGAAATGACCCCAGCGCACTCTCTACCCAGAATCCCTCAGACTCGTAGGTGCTTCATGGTGGCAGCCGTTCTCAGAATATTTCGAATGTTTTTCACTGCAGCTAGAAGTGATTTGTCTGTGAAATGTCCTCCTCATCCCAGAAATGACGGAGAGACTGTATATCTGGATTATGACCCACGTCAGATTTCACTTGCCTCAAAGTTACAGCAAAGTTCACTTTAACACGGTGAGACAGGCTATCAGACATTATCACTGCAGATGGTGTCCGTGTGTGTGTGTGTGTGTGTGTGTGTGTGTGTGTGTGTGTGTGTTGGGGTGATTGTTATTGTAGCTCATGTACATCGATGCGATGTACCTAGCAGTGTATAAACATATGTTGAACAGTTGGTAAACTCTGTGTGGGTGTGGTGTCCAGATTATGACCCTTAACACACACATTGTACTGCAGTGCCAGTTGGAAATCATGTGTTGTATAAGATTTAGTTGTGCAGTGTAGATTGTGTGAATTTTCGACTCTGTCCCTCTGAATTCTTAACGTTAATATAGTTTTCCCTTAACATGTTCTCTGTCTTAATCAAAACTCAGAGCTGTTGGTCCAGATTATTCTCTCTCTCCCTCTCTCTCTCTCTCTCTGCCAGACAGGCTTGTCTCCCCCCCGGGCGCGTTCCCGCATGTCTGGCACACGCGCAGGGCCCCTGCGATTAATTACCACACGCG